>NC_057795.1:181173298-181184694 GCF_018294505.1 Triticum aestivum
AAGCCTCTGAGTGAGAGGTTTGCTCTCCACTCGGTAGGATTTTTATAACTTAGGCGAGTACTTGGACTGCAGCTAAGCCTCCGAGTGAGAGGTTTGCTCTCCACTCGGTAGGATTTTTATATCTTAGGCGAGTACTTGGACTGCAGCTAAGCCTCCGAGTGAGAGGTTTGCTCTCCACTCGGTAGGATTTTTATATCTTAGGCGAGTACTTGGACTGCAGCTAAGCCTCCGAGTGGAAGTCTGGCTTACCACTCGGTAGGATTTTGATAACTTAGGCGAGTACTTGGACTGCAGCTAAGCCTCCGAGTGGAAGTCTGGCTTACCACTCGGTAGGATTTTTATAACTTAGGCGAGCACTGGACTGCAGCTAAGCCCCCGAGTGGAAGTCTGGCTTACCACTCGGTAGGATTTTATTTAATCTTAGGCGAAACGGATTCGCAGCTAAGCCTCCGAGTGGGAGTCTGGCTCACCACTCGGTAAGGATTTTTACAAACTTAGTCGAAACGGATTCGCGCCTAAGCCTCTGAGTGGGAGTCTGGCTCACCACTCGGTAAGGATTTTTACAAACTTAGGCGAAACGGATTCGCGGCTAAGTCACCCACTGAGGGAAAAAATTTATTGGACAAAAATAAAAACTGACAAAAATTATGGAGGAACTATGACACTATTATTTTGAAATCCATGAACTACGGGAGTACTTTATTGCAACTCATTCGAGTGATAAACTTAAGTGTAAAATGGGCGGAGTAGTTCCGCGTTCCAAGCTCGGGGCTCGTCGATATTATGTTCGACGTTGTAAAGACGGTACGCCCTGTTGTGGAGAACTTTGGTGACGATGAAGGGCCCTTCCCAAGAAGGAGCAAGCTTGTGATGTTTCTTCTGATCCACTCGGAGAACTAAATCTCCTTCCTGGAAGGCTCGACCCCTCACATTTCTGGCGTGGAAACAACGCAAATCTTGTTGGTAGATGGTCGATCGGATCAGAGCCATCTCACTTTCTTCCTCTAAAAGGTCGACTGCGTCCTGCCGCGCTTGTTCAGCTTCTGCTTCGTTGTAGATCTCAACTCGAGGAGCATTGTGGAGAAGATCACTCGGCAAGACTGCTTCAGCTCCGTAGACCAAGAAGAATGGAGTTCTTCCGGTCGATCGATTAGGTGTGGTCTGCAGTCCCCAAAGCACCGAGGGAAGTTCGTCAACCCACGCTCTAGCTGCATGCTTGAGATCACGCATCAGTCGGGGTTTCAATCCTTTGAGAATCAGGCCATTGGCTCGCTCTGCTTGTCCATTCGTCTGCGGATGGGCGACTGAAGCGTAGTCGACTCGTGTGCCTTGAGAGTTGCAGAAATCCATGAATTCCTCCGAGTCAAAGTTCGACCCATTATCCGTAATGATGCTGTGCGGGACGCCATATCTGAATATCAGTTCCCTGATGAAGCTAACAACAGTACCGGCGTCAAGGTTCTTGATTGGTTTAGCCTCAATCCACTTGGTGAACTTGTCGACTGCCACCAGTACGTGCGTGAAGCCACTTCGACCTGTTCTCAAAGGACCAACCATGTCCAACCCCCATACTGCGAAAGGCCAAACGAGTGGAATGGTCTTCAGAGTTGATGCAGGCTTGTGCGACATATTCGAGTAGAACTGACATCCCTCGCACTTATCCACTATTTCCTTTGCCATCTCATTCGCCTTTGGCCAGTAAAATCCGGCTCGGTATGCTTTGGCCACGATGGTCTGAGAGGACGCATGATGACCACAGGTCCCCGAGTGGATATCATTAAGGATGATTCGACCTTCGTCTGGTGTTATGCATTTCTGACCAACTCCAGTCGCGCTTTCTCTATATAACTGTCATTTGATTATAGTAAAGGCTTTAGATCGACGGACGATCTGTCGAGCCTCTTCCTCATCCTCCGGAAGCTCTTTTCTCAGGATATACGCGATATACGGAACTGTCCAGTCGGGAATGACCACCAAGACCTCCATGACCAAGTCGACCACTGCTGGGACTTCAACCTCAGTCGGATCTGTGGCTATCTTGGGCTGTGGAGCTTCTTCGGTGAAAGGATCTTCTTTGACTGACGGAGTGTGTATATGCTCCAAGAACACACCACTCAGAATGGCTCCTCTCTTGGAGCCTATCTTTGCTAGATCATCAGCTGCTTGATTTTTCAGTCGGGGTATATGATGGAGCTCCAACCCCTCGAACTTCTTTTCCAGCTTCCTCACTGCACTGCAGTATCCAGTCATGGCTGGGCTTCTCACGTCCCACTCCTTCATCACTTGGTTGACCACTAAATCTGAATCGCCATAGACCATCAGGCGACGGACGCCGAGTGAAATGGCCATGCGCAATCCATATAAGAGGGCCTCATACTCTGCCTCATTGTTGGAGGAATCAAAGTGAATCTGGAGCACATATCTGAGCTTATCTCCTCTGGGGGAAACTAGGACAACCCCAGCACCGGAACCATTCAACATCTTAGAGCCATCAAAAAACATGGTCCAATGCTCCGAGTGAACTTCAGTCGGCTGCTATTGTTCAATCCACTCGGCGAGGAAATCTGCTATTGCTTGGGACTTAATGGCTTTCTTTGCCTCAAACTTGATATCAAGGGGAAGAAGTTCAATCGCCCATTTCGCCACTCGACCAGTTGCATCTCTGTTGTGCAAAATCTCTGATAGTGGAGCGTCGCTGACGACTGTGATGGAATGATCAGAGAAATAATGAGCAACCTTCTTTGTGGTCATGTATATTCCATACACAAGCTTCTGATAATGAGGATATCTCTGCTTGGATGGCGTCAAGACTTCAGACAAATAATACACTGGGCGCTGAACTTTGAAAGCTTTTCCTTCTTCTTCCCGCTCGACCATAAGCACTGTACTGACGACTTGTCCTGTGGCTGCGATATAAAGCAACAAAGGCTCTTTGCTGACTGGAGCAGCAAGCACCGGCTGGGTGGAGAGCAGAGCTTTTAGCTCGGCAAACGCTGCATCAGCTTCTGGAGTCCACTCGAACTTGTCTGCCTTCTTCATCAGTCGGTAAAGAGGCAATGCCTTTTCACCGAGTCGTGAGATGAATCGACTTAATGCGGCCAAGCATCCAGTAAGCTTCTGGACATCGTGCACTCGCACAGGGCGTTTCATTTGGAGAATAGTGCCGATCTTTTCTGGATTAGCGTCGATCCCTCGCTCGGAAACGAGAAAACCGAGTAACTTGCCACCAGGAACTCCGAATGTGCACTTTGATGGATTGAGCTTGATATCATACCTTCTGAGGTTGGCAAATGTTTTGGCGAGGTCAGCGAGCAGGTCGGAACCTTTTCGTGACTTGACGACGATATCATCCATATACGCTTCCACATTCCGACTGATTTGAGTGAGTAGACACTTTTGAATCATTCGCATAAATGTGGCTCCGGCATTCTTGAGGCCGAATGGCATGGTGATATAGCAGAAGCACCCGAATGGAGTGATGAAAGCTGTTTTACCTCGTCGGGTCCGTACAGACGGATCTGGTGGTACCTGGAGTAGGCGTCTAGAAAAGACAATCTCTCGCATCCCGCGGCCGAGTCAACAATTTGATCTATGCGAGGGAGAGGAAAATGATCTTTCGGGCAGGCCCGGTTGATGTGCTTGAAATCAATGCACATTCGGAGCGATTTGTCCTTCTTAGGAACCATGACGACATTAGCGAGCCATTCGGAGTGGTATATCTCTCGGATAAATCCTGCCGCCAACAGTCGAGCCACTTCCTCACCAATGGCTTTTATCTTCTAGAAGGCGGACCGCCGAAGATGCTCTTTGACTGGTTTTGCTGATGAGTCGACTCTTAGGCGATGCTCAGCCAGTCCCCTGGGAACACCTGGCATGTCAGCAGGCTTCCATGCAAAAATGTCCCAGTTCTCACAGAGGAACTGGATGAGCGCTTCTTCCTATTTCGGGTCGAGTGTTGTGGAGATGTGGGTCGGGGCTGCATCGGGGTCGGTCGGGTGAATGTGAATAGGCTTCGTCTCACCGGACGACTGAAATGCAGATTCTGTGGCGGGTTTCTTGGATCGCAGCAAATCACTCGGATCTGCGTTTTGCTTGTATTCTTCAAACTCGACCGCTGTCACCTAGGAATCAGCAATCTTTGAGCCCTTCTGAAAGCACTCTTCTGCCTTTTTCCGATCACCGGTGACTGTGATCACTCCTTTGGGGCCGGGCATCTTCAATTTGAGGTACACATAACATGGTCGAGCCATGAACCGTGCATAAGCTGGTCTCCCCAAAATGGCATGATATGCACTCTGAAAATCCACGACCTCAAACGTCAACTTCTCTTTGCGAAAATGTTTCGAATCACCAAACACCACGTCCAGAGCTATTTGGCCGAGTGACTCGGCTTTCTTCCCTGGTATAACTCCATGAAAGCTCATGTTACTGGTGCTCAGTCGGGACATCGGAATGCCCATTCCTTTTAGTGTGTCTGCATACAACAAATTCAGCCTGCTACCACCGTCCATCAGCACTTTTGTCAGTCGAGTGCCTTCGACAACTGGATCGACCACCAAATCTTGCCTCCCAGGGGTGGCAATATGAGTCGGGTGATCAGATTGGTCGAATGTGATGGGTGTTTGGGACCATCTCAGATAATTTGCTTTTGCTGGGGTAACCATGTTCACCTCGCGGTTAATAACTTTCAATCGACTCTTGCTTTCCACATCTGCAAAGATCATCAGAGTGGAGTTGACATGCGGGTATCCTTCCTCACTGTCCTCCTTGTCTTCGGCCTTGTCCGACTCCTTTTCCTTGTCTTTAGACTGTTTTCCTTGAAACTGCTGGATCAGGAGTCGACATTGGCGAGTGGTATGCTTTGGGTAAATGATATTCCCCTCTTCGTCTTTCTTCGTGTGGATGTGACACGGCATATCCATCACGTCGTTCCCTTCTTTATCCTTTACCTTCTTAGGGTTCCAGGATCCTTTTGGTTTCCCTTTAAACTTTCCATGAGTCACGGCCAGAGCCTCTCCAGGAGCTGCCGGTTCAGCCTTCCGCTTCTGTTTCCGACTGGTGTTTCCCTTCTCCGACTGGCTCGGCTTGTGCTTGCCGCTTCGGAGTCGGTCTTCTTCTTCACCGTTGGCGTATTTGGTAGCAATTTCCATCATCCGACTCAAGGTCATGTCACCGGTTCGACCAAATTTCAAACTCAATTCTCTGTTCTTGACACCATCCTTGAAGGCGCAGACTGCCTGATGATCAGACACATTCTCCACAGTATGGTGCAAAGTGATCCATCTCTGAATATACTCCCTAAGAGTCTCATTGGTCTTCTGCATGCAGACTTGCAGCTCCGTCAATCCAGCCGGTCGCTTGCAAGTTCCTTCAAACGTTCTGACGAACACTCGGGACAGATCTTCCCAAGTGTAAATGCTGCTAGGAGGTAACTGATTCAACCACGCTCTGGCAGAACCTTCCAACATCAGGGGCAAATGCTTCATGGCCACCTCCTCATTCCCACCACCAATCTGAACCGCCACTCGGTAGTCCTCAAGCCAAGTTTCAGGCTTAGACTCACCGGTGAACTTGCCGACTCCTGTTGCCAACCTGAAATTGGGAGGAATCACTGCGGCTTTGATAGCTCTGCTGAAACATTCCGGACCAGAAACGTGCACTCGACTGCTCGTAGGCGCATCTCTGTCGAGTCCACCTCGATGGGCTCTGTTTCGGTCGATCAAGCGTTGCACGATAATGGATCGCGCGTCGAAGCCTGGTTCTCTGGGGTCGACTGGAACTCTTCGCCCCGCACTGAGCTGACGTCTGTCATCTTGCTGCCGAGGAGCGTAAGACCCACCCCTCGGAGGGGAAGTGGGCACTCGACGCCTATCATCTCGGTCGTGTCGGTCTCCATATTGGTCTCGCCGATTCTCGCGCCCTTCACGCCGTAGAGGCAATCTGGGGCTGTGAGCCGACTGAACCGTATTCGCAGCGACGGATCGACTGTGAATTCTGTTGCGCGACTGCGACACGGCTGAATTCTGAGCTCCTGCTGCCCGGAGCAGATCCCTGATCTGCATCAAGCCTCTGCCAGCTTCCGACTGAGAGGGCTGAATGGACTCTGCTATACGGGTCGCAGCTGCTAAATTCTGGATTGGGGTTCGATATACCTGAGTCGGCAGGAAGAGTTGACGTCGATTGGTGTCGGGAACTCGTTGCCTTGCGCTCTCGTCGAGTGCTCGCTGAAGATTCTCCAGGCGAGCGCGTTCGGCCAAATTGGCCAAACGTGCCTCCTCCAAGGCGCGAGCCTCGGGGGTTTCTCCTGCGATGGGAGTATGCAGGGCATCCATGTTCATGCGGCGAAGTTCCTCTCTTTGCAGAGAGTCGAGTGGCTCGGGCTGGTACTCTTCGTGGTCTCGTGCGGGGTCGCCTCCGTCGCCTGCCCCACCATCACGGGCGAAGCCAGGGGGGCTGCGAGGCCCGTCGACCATCAGGATTTCCGCCGCTGGATCACTGCTATCGCATTCGGATGCAGTCTCTACGGAGCCAGTCGACAGATCAAACAGGCCGTAGAGAGATTCGTCGGGCTCAATTGCCGCAACTTGGGTGGTGGCCGTCTGGCGAGCCACCGCGTGTCTCACCCACCGCTGAAGCCTCGACCGACCCGAGCGCTTGCGCTGGCGGGAGACCGGGAGGGTGGTCGATAGGGGAGTCGACCGATATGGGGTCGACAGTTGCCGCAGCAGAACGCCGCGGACACATGCACGAAAATGCGTTGCACCGCGGACGGGGAGCGCATCGACGTCGAGTGGAGCCTCCTGGAGCCAGGCGGAGTCGTCGGCGACGAAGGTGAGAGCACCGAGACGAATCTCTCGACCCTCGACCAAAACCCCAGCAGCTACCATGATGAAAGTACTCGGAAGAATCACAACTTCTCCACAAAATCGCTAAAACACCGGCCCCATGGTGGGCGCCAACTGTCGTGGATCTAAGTCTGACAGTAGAGTGGGGGGTAGGTATGGAGAGGCAAGGTCCTAGCTATGGAGAGGTTGTAAACACAAGAGATGTATGAGTTCAGGCCCTTCTCGGAGGAAGTAAAAGCCCTACGGCTCGGAGCCCGGAGGCGGTCGAGTGGATTATGTGTATATGGATTACAAGGTGCCGAACCCTTCTGCCTGTGGAGGGGGGTGGCTTATATAGAGTGTGCCAGGACCCCAGCCAACCCACGTAATGAAGGGTTTAAGGTACATTAAGTCCGGGGCGTTACTGGTAACGCCCCACATAAAGTGTCTTTACTATCATAAAGTCTACTTAATTACAGACCGTTGCAGTGCAGAGTGCCTCTTGACCTTCTGGTGGTCGAGTGAGTCTTCGTGGTCGAGTCCTTCAAGTCAGTCGAGTGAGTCCCTCGTAGGTCGACTGGAAGGTGATCTCTTCTAAGGGTGTCCTTGGGCAGGGTACTTAGATCAGGTCTGTGACCCTACCCTAGGTACATGACTCCATCACCCACACCCCCTCCGAGGAGTGGATCATTTGTGCCTCGGCAATACAATGACACACACCCTCACAGTGGCGAGCGCAGAGTACCGGTTGACCCAAGAGAGCCAGGCTTTGATGCGAGATCTATTCTCGTTCAAGGTCTAATTGACCAGGACAGAGCGCACAGGGAGGGCCTTGACAGAGATCGTCCGACTAGCAGCAGAGTTCATGTTTCGGGTCCCGAATGTTTCAGCAGAGCCATCGGGGCTGCAGTGGTTCCTCCCAACTTCAGGTTGGCGACTGGGGTCAGCAAGTTCACTTGAGAGTCCAAGCCTGACACTTGGCTTGAGGATTACTGAGTGGCCGTGCAGATTGGTGGCGGTAATGATGAAGTGGCCATGAAGCATCTTCCTCTGATGTTGGAAGGGTCAGCCAGAGCGTGGTTGACTCAGTTAGCCCCTGGCAGTATATTCAGTTGGGAGGAGCTTGCCTGAGTGTTCGTCAGGACATTTGAGGGTACTTGCAAGCGACCAACAGGATTAATAGAATTGCAGCATTGCATGCAAAAATCGAGTGAGAATCTAAGGGATTACATTCAGAGGTGGACCACCTTGCATCACACAGTGGAAAATGTATCTGAGCACCAAGCAGTATGTGCCTTCAAGGAAGGTGTTAAATATCGAGAGCTAGTCCTGAAGTTCGGTCGGACTGGAGATATGTCTCTGACTCGGATGATGGAAATAGCTACTCGGTATGCAAACGGAGAAGAAGAGGATCGACTCCGCAGTGGAAAGAGTTAACCAGGCGGCCAGGACACCGGTGGAGGCAATTCCAATCGGAAACAGAAACGTAAGGCTGAACCGGCAGCGCCTGGTGAAACTGCGGCAGTAGTTAAAGGAAAGTTTAAAGGAAAACCTAAGGGGCCCTGGACCCCTAAGAAGGTAAAAGGTCAAGCAGGAAATGATTTGTTGGATTTACCATGTCACATTCATACAAAGAAGGATGAATAGGGTAATCTAATTTATCCTAAGCACACCACTCGGCAATGTCGACTCCTGATCCAGCAATTCCGAGAGAAACAACTCAGTGAAAAGGAAAAGGAGTCGGACAAGGACGAGGACAATGAGGAAGGCGATGGTTATCCTAAGGTCAATTCCACCCTGGTGATTTTTGTTGATGTTGAGAGCAAAAGTCGATTGAAAGTTATCAACAGAGAAGTAAATATGGTTGCTCCGGCAACAACGACATACCTGAAATGGTCACAAATAACCATCACATTCGACCAGTCTGATCACCCAACGCGTATAGCCACTCCTGGGAGGCAGGCGTTGGTAGTCGACCCAGTTGTTGAAGGCACTCGACTTACCAAAGTGCCAATGGATGGTGGTAGCGGCCTGAATATCCTTTATGCTGAAACCTTAAAAGGGATGGGCATTCTGATGTCCAGGCTTAGTGAAAGCAACATGAGTTTTCATGGCGTTATCCCTGGAAAGAAAGCCGAATCACTCGGCCATATTACCCTTGACGTAGTTTTCGGTGATTCCAAGAATTACCGCAAGGAAAAGTTGACATTTGAAGTAGTGGATTTCCAGAGTGCTTATCATGCTATTCGGGGTAGGCCTGCTTATGCACGTTTTATGGCTCGGCCATGTTATGTGTACCTCAAGCTGAAGATGCCTGGCCCTAGAGGAGTGATCACAGTCACTGGCAATCGGCAAAAGGCAGAGGAATGCTTCCAGAAGGGTTCTAAAATTGCCGATGCACAAATGGCAACAGTTGAATTTCAAGAGTATCAGAAAAATGCAGATCCGAGTGATTTGTTGCGAGCCAAGAAGCCTGCCACAGATTCTGCATTTCAGTCATCTGGAGAAATGAAGCCGATTCATATTCACCCGACTGATCCCAATCCTGCGCCGACTCATATCTCAACAACACTCGACAGCAAATAGGAAGAAGCGCTCATCCAGTTCCTCCGTGAGAACTGAGACATCTTTGCATGGAAACCTTCTGACATGCCAGGTGTACCAAGGGGACTGGCTGAGCACTATTTGCGAGTCGATCCGAAGGCCAAACCTGTCAAGGAGCATCTTCGACGGTCCGCCTGCAGAAGAGAAAAGCAATTAGCGAGGAAGTGGCTCGGCTCCTAGCAGCGGAGTTCATCCAAGAGATCTACCACTCTGAGTGGCTTGCCAATGTGTTCATGGTCCCTAAGAAGGACGATTCACTTCGTATGTGCATCGATTTCAAGCATATCAATCGGGCCTGCCCAAAATATTATTTCCCTCTCCCCCGCATCGATCAAATTGTCGACTCGACTGTAGGGTGTGAGCTCTTGTCTTTTCTAGACGCATATTCCGGGTATCATCAGATCCGACTGTATGGACCCGATGAAATAAAAACGTCTTTCATCACCCCATTCGGGTGCTTTTGCTATGTTACCATGCCATTTGGTCTCAAAAATGCTGGTGCCACATTCATGAGGATGATTCAGAAGTGCTTGCTCACTCAAATCAGTTGGAATGTGGAAGCGTATATGGATGACATTGTGGTCAAGTCGCGTAAGGGTTCCGACCTGCTGACCGACCTCGCAGAAACCTTTTCCAACCTAAGAAGGTATGATATCAAGCTTAATCCGTCGAAGTGCACATTCGGAGTCCCAGGTGGAAAGTTACTCGGTTTCCTCGTTTCCGAACGGGGGATCGACGCGAACCCAGAGAAAGTCGGTGCCATCCTCCGAATGAAATGCCCTGTGCATGTGCATGACATTCAGAAGCTTACTGGTTGTTTGGCCGCCCTGAGTCGATTCATTTCTCGTCTCAGTGAAAATGCATTACCTCTTTACCGACTGATGAAGAAATCTGATAAATTCGAGTGGACTGATGAAGCTGACGCAATGTTTGCAGAGCTTAAAGCCCTGCTTTCCACCCAGCCGGTGCTTGCTGCACCAATCAGCAAAGAGCCTTTACTGCTTTATTTTGCAGCCACTGGACAAGTTGTCAGTACAGTACTCATGGTCGAGCGGGAGGAAGAAGGAAAGCCTATAAAGTTCAGCGCCAGTGTATTATCTTGCTGAAGTATTGACTCCATCCAAGTAGAGATATCCGCATTATCAGAAGCTTGTTTATGGAATCTACATGACTATGAAGAAGGTTGCACACTATTTCTCTGATCACTCCATTACAGTCGTCAGGATGCACCATTATCTGAAATTCTGAACAACAGAGATGCAACTGGTCGAGTGGCAAAATGGGCGATTGAAATCCTTCCATTAGATATCAAGTTTGAGGCAAAGAAAGCTATCAAGTCCCAAGCAATTGCAGATTTCCTTGCCGAGTGGATTGAGCAGCAACTGCCGACTCAAGTTCACTCGAAGCATTGGACCATGTTCTTTGATGGCTCCAAGATGCTGAATGGTTCCGGTGCTGTGGTGGTATCACTACAAAAAAAAGACACATCCGTGACATTTTGGGCCGAACCAAAAAATTTTCTGTCATACTTATGACACTTCTATGACGATAATTGTGACAAAACCCGGTATCATCATAGATGTGGTGGGCTCCTAATTCTATGACAAAAAATCATGACAGAAAATGGGCTTTTCGTCCTGGGCGGGCCGGAGATGCAGCTGCATGACATTCTTTGGGCCGTCCATGACGGAAAAAATCGTGGTAGAAGCGAGGGCGAGGAAAATTTCGGGGAGTTCCCGGTTACGGTGGGAGGTCAGGGGCTGAGCGATGCGCGTTTCTCTCGTACACGTACGCGCGTGTGTGCGAGGCGTTGGCTCTAACTGAACCCGAGCGAGGCGTTGGGCTCTAACTAAACCCGAGCGATTGCACTGCAGGCTACGCGTTACTGAACCCGAGCGATCGATCGATGGCTGTTAACTGAACCCGATCGAGCGATTCCTTCGCTACTGCTGCTAACTGAAGCCGATC
>NC_057795.1:181185091-181268201 GCF_018294505.1 Triticum aestivum
GTGAGCGGTGGGGGTGGATGAACAGGACCCCGTGGCGTTGCCTCTGGATGAACAAGACGACCCCGTGGAGGGCTGGATGAACAGTAGACGGTGAAGGGGTGCCCATGGAGGGGGTGGTCAAACAGTAGTTGGTGGAGTAGCACGCGGTGGAGGCTGGATTAACAGGAGCCCGTGGAGGATGGAGGAGGTCGATGGTAGCCCATGGAGGCTGGAGGAAGTCAACGATGGAGATGAACAGTATCCTGTGGAGTCCCGTTTAGCGGTACGCCACACCCCTCCCGATGAACAGGACCCCCGTTTTCGGCCGTAGCGCTCCAACACAAGTCCGTTTTGTCCGTTTTGCGGTACGCCACACCACTCCCGATCAACAGGGCCCCTGTTTTGACCGTAGGAGGTCCGTTTCCTCCATTATGCGATACGCCAGACCTCTCCCGATGAACAGGATCCCGTTTCGAACGTGGCCGGTCGAACACAAGGCCGTTTCCTCCATTCTGCGGTACGCCAGGCCTCGTTTCCATTGCCTGTTCCGTCCAAGCCCTCCCGATGAACACGACGATGCATTCCGTTCTGACCCAGCCGGTTGGCTCCCCATGAACACGACGATGATGTTGTTTCTCCGTTCTGACCCAGCCATGTACATGAGCCCTGCCCGTACGTAGGTGTGAGTAGGCGTTCGAGACCCCGCCCGTATGTACACATACGTGGCCATATTTTCTTTCTTGCACATTGGCCGTTGTACGTGTACATGCTACGTGCGCACCTCTACTATGACACGTACACACCTCTACTACGACACGTGCACGCCTCTACTATGGCACGTGCGCGCCTCTACATTGACCAGTATATATGTACATACACGTTCGCGACTAGAATGACAGCACTACGTACGCTTCGACCAGGTGGGTCCCAACTGTCACGCACTTCCCTGCGTGCGAAGATGTAGCTGGTGGGTCCCAACAGTCAGGGGGCGAATCGTTTTTTTCCCGGACGCACTTCCTTGCGTGCGAAGATGTAGCTAGTGGGTCCCAGTAGTCAAGGGCAAACGTCTTTTTCACGAAATACAGTGGCCCGTCCGGTGGGTCCCTGCTGTCAGGTGGAGGTATCATTATTTTCCGCGTAATAAGGAGGCACTTCCTTGCTGCGGCCGTGGACCCAGCTGTCAGCCTCTCCACGTATAGTCCACGTCCGATGGAAGTCATTCCTTAACCACGTTGACCACGCCATGCTGAGAGCACCAGGGCGGTGGACGACAGCGAGGCCTAGGAAGGGGACGACACGGAGCCGGGGAAGACGCGGCAGTGGATGCCCACGTGAAGAGGAGTACGAGGGCCCACTGGTCCGGCTGCGGTGTGAGGCTACCATCGCCGCAGAATAACAGGGGGTGTGGGTGAGTAGAGGGATGGACTGGCCAGCGGTGGGAGTAGTAGGAGGCGGTGAGGCCTCCGCGGCATCACAGCCGGCCACGGGAGGCAGGAGCATGCGGCAGGATCGGCGCTGCTTTGGGCGGCTGGAGCAAGAAGACCAGAGGTTGAAGAAGCACTACGACCGTTGGATGGACATTGTACGGTCACTGGAGCCAGAATCATTCATATTGACTAAAGTTGACAAAGGCCCCCGTCCCAGTCAACTTAGTAGGCCCACAAGTCAGCCTCCCACTTTTTTGTGCGTAATAAGGAGGCACTTCCGGTGGGTCCGAGCTGGCAGCGGGGGGAACGTTTTTTTCATGAAATACGGTGGTCTGTCCGGTGGGTCCCAGCAGTCAGGGGGAAACATTTTTTTGCGAAATACGGTGGCCCGTCCGGTGGGTCCCAGCAGTCAGGGGGAAAACGTTTTTTCGTGAAATATTGGTGGCCCGTCCGGTGGGTCCCTGCTGTCAGATGGAGGAATAATTATTTTCCGCATACTAAGGAGGCACTTCCTTGCGGCTGCCGTGGACCTAGCTGTCAGCCTTTCCACATACAGTACTCTTCCGATGGAATTCGGTCATTGATCACATTGACCACACCGTGCCGAGAGCACCACGGCGGTGGACGACGGCGAGGCCTAGGAAGGGGACGGCGCGGAGCCGGGGAAGATGCAGCAGTGGATGCTCACGCAAGCGGAGTACGAGGGTTCACTGGTTCGGCTGTGCTGCCGTCGCCGCAGAATAACAGGGGGTGTGGGTGAGTGGAGTGGAGGGATGGTCTGGCGAGCGGTGGGAGTAGTATGGGGGCGGTGAGGCCTCCGCGGCAGCACAGCCGGCCACGGGAGGCAGGAGCAGGCGGCACGACCGGCGCTGCTTTGGGCAGCTGGAGCAAGAAGACCAGAGGTTGAAGAAGCATTACGGTCGTTGGATGGACATCGTACGGTCAGTCGAGCTAGAATCGTGCATATTGACTAAGTTGACAAAGCCCTCCGTCCCCGTCAACTTAGTAGGCCCACTATACTCAGTCCCAGCTAGTAGGGGGAGTATTCATTTTTTTGTGCGTAATAAGGAGGCACTTCCTTGCGTGCGAAGATATAGCTGGTGGGTCCGAGCTGTCAGCGGCGGTAACGTGTTTTTCGCGAAATACAGAGGCCCTTTTGGTGGGTCCCAGATGTCAGGTGGAGGAATCATTATTTTGCGTGTAATAAGGAGGCATTTCCTTGTGTGCGGCCGTGGACCCAGCTGTCAGCCTCTCCACGTACAGTCCACTTCAGATGCATATCGGTCGTTGACCACGTTGACCACGCCACGCCGAGAGCACCAGGGCGGTGGCCGACGGCGAGGCCTAGGAAGGGAACAACACGGGGCCAGGGAAGACTCGGTAGTTGTTTCCCATGCAGAGGGGAGTACGACTGTACGAGGGTTTACTGGTTTGTCTGCCGTCGCCGGAGAATAACAGCAGGTATGGGGCGGTGAGGCCTGTGCGGCAGCACAGCCGGCCGCGGGGAGGAGGGAGCAGGCAGTCCCGCCGATGCTTGTTTGAGCGGCTGGAGCAGGAAGAGCAGAGATTGAACAAGCATGACGGCCGTTGGATGGACATCCAACAGTCACTGCTTGTGCGTCAACCTTTTTTTAGGAAAGCCTCAAATCTGTGGAAAACAGCATACAGACCATCTGCCATTATTTCAAATAATTTACAGCCCATTTGCTAATTCTTACGGGTCTTTTTGGAGCCCATATTCTTTTTGTTAGCATTACAGCCCATATTGTGGCCACGGTTAAAAAATTATACGAAATTTTGCATATGTCGGTGCGGTCTGAACTGTTTTTAATCCCGAAATTTCGAGTCACATTCAGACTGATTTTAAAAATAAATGTATATCAATATAAAATCCAATAAATTGTCCACGCATAAAAATCAATGCAATTTAAAATCTCGAAATGAAAAAAAGTTATTTGAAACTATTGCCGGTTTGATGTGTTTTAAAAATGTACAACCCATTTCTCATTACTGATAGGCCATTTTCTCGGCCAGCCGAATGAAGCTCTCCTCGTCTTGAAAGATTTGCAGCCCAACAGGCCTGATAAAGCGACTTACTTGACAAATCACAAAAAAACTGGGCTAGCCATTTTCAGAAAGAAAAAAAACTACTGGGCTGGTGTGTGGTAAACATAAAATAAAAGGCTGTCTAGACAGGCCAAATTTTCCCGCACAGCCCAGTTGACACCCTGCTTCCGTGTCAAAAACAAATTAGATAAATGCCACTCCAATTATGGCGATTCATAAAAATGCCACTGCAATTTCTAAACTTTGAAAAATGCCACTGCAATTTTTGCAAACTTTGAAAAACACCACTGCAGTTTGCAAACTTTGAAAAACGCCACTCCAGACTTCGAAAAATGCCACTAGAAATGGCATGAAATGGCATTTTTCAAAGTTTGGAAATTGCAGTGGCATTTCTCGGAAACACCAGATTTGGAGTGGCATTTATCAAATTAACCCAAAACAAAAATAACTGGGCGAGCTGCTGGGTCCCTGGTGCCAGCCGCTCGTTGTGCAATTCTCTCGTTTATTGACTATTTTGACAATGGCATGGGACCCAAATGTCAGAAATCCACTAGGAGGAGCCATTTTTTTATTGGCTTGAAATGAGGAGGCACTTGCTTGCATACTGCCATGACCTTGGCGGGTCCCTGTTGTCATCCTCTCCACGTACAATCATCTCATGTTTGTGTACGCGTCAACTTGGTAGGCCCACAAGCCAGCCTCTAAACCCGTGGAGGACAAATACAACCCATTTAAAAAAGAACAACCCATTCCATACGTTCAAACGGAAAGTTCAACATTCAGAGCAAAGTAACAGGTCTGATCCACATATAGAGTACTGAACTTCCACGTTAGCAACCATCATAGCCAAGTTAACTATCTACTCCCACTAATACTCTAGTAGCGTACAAGTACTAACTTACTCTTAGCTAACTAGACGATGCCGTCCGCCATCTGCGGTACACGCTAAACGCTGGCACCGGCATCCTGCGCCTCGCCTCGGACTTGCAAGAGGTGCGATAGGGCGCGTTGCTCGCGCGTGTTGGCCCTTTCCATGCCGACGTGGTCCACTGAAGCTTCGGCTTCCAAGCGAGAAACCCACTTGACGAGCTGGTAGTAAAAATCGGCGCCACGAACGCGTGCGTGCCCGACAGCCTTAGGGGCTATTTGCCGGGCGCCGGCCTCCACGTAGTCGGCCCAGTTACGAGCGCTCTGCTCACGACTCAGAGCGTCGATGCGCTGCTGCTCCATGTCCCGCTGGCGATGCAAATCGGCGATATGCTGCTCCTCCGCCAGGCGGTCGCGCTCCAACAACTCCTGCTCCTCCGCCAGGCGGTAGCACTCCAACAACTCCTCGATCTCCGCATTGCCATCTAAAGACAGATAGAATGCCTCCTCCCTCCGTCTGCCTTCCGGTGAAAAACCAAACACTAGTTCCGGTGGTGACCGCCTCCGGCGTCGCCTACTGCGGACGGGCGGGGGCATGGCAGACGTGGCGAGCAACGTCGGGCCAGTGGGGGCTTATGAGGATATGGCGAGTTGGGTCACGGTGCCACCGGAGAAGGCCGGGAAACAGTACTTATAGGCGGAAGGTAGCGCGACGGTCATCAGAATTCAATGCATAATGGCTTAGCACGCCAGCTTGCCATGGAAAACTAGAGAAATTGGAATTATGACTGTGCCGTCCCGTCCCGTCTGGGTCGCACGCCGGCATGGTGGTCAAACGAGTGCACTCGAATCATCTCCCTCCTTGTCAATAATGATTCCACGGATTTAAAAAGCCCGCAACAATTAAAGCGCATCTTTTTTCGCATCAGTTAGCTGCCTTAATTACGGCCGGCTGCATGCAGGCACTCACAATCGCTCGCAGCCGAGGGCACGCATGCAGCCACTTAAATCGCTGGAATTAATTAGGCTTAAACTTCTGCATGCTGTTCATTATTGCCATGCCTTGGTCTTTCTACTTTGCTCACGGGACTAATAAACCCGGACGGAGGGAGTACCTTGGTTGGTGAGAGGTTTGAATTAAGCCCTGCAAACCGGAAAGGAGGTACTAGTACGTGCGTGATCCGCTATTTATTTGTGTAGGATCGAGTAGGTCGTTTCTGGAATTGAGCCCTGCAAACCGGAAAGGAGGTACTACGTGCCTGATCCGTTGTTTATCCGTGTAGGATCGAGTAGGTAGGATAGTGTAGCTTGTCAGTTTCTTCAGATGTAGGCATTTTTATTCAAAAAACTGCCACTTCGGATCTTGCGTCGCAAATAAAACTGCCAGGAGCACATTAGTAGGCTAGCTAGTGATCGATCAGTAACTTGTAAACACTGAGTGAACAAAAATAAGTAACTGTTAATGCATCTCAATGATTCACAGATCATATACAAATATGTAGCTCCAAAAGCAAATATCAGCCACTTCGGATCTTACATCACAACTAAAACTAACTAGTATGATTCCCATACATAAGATCAACATGTTAATGCATCTCAATGATTCACAGATAATATACAAATATGTAGCTCCAAAAGCAAAGATCTAGAAAAAACATCTGTTGTTCCTACTAACATGGATGCTTCTCTTGGCCAACATTCAGTACAGACTGAAAGACAATTTTTTTTGTGAAGTCTACAATTCCTCTTGCAAACGTAAGTGGTTTCACCAACAGCTGGAACCATGAGAATGAACCACACATGATGGAGGAACATCCACTGCAATATGATTTGGTCTTCTCTTGATCACACCGCGAGACTATTTTCGGAATACAAACTTTAACTTAGGCAAAATGATTCCCATTGTATAATCAGACCAAAGCAATGAAGCACCTAGTGTTGGCCAATAAATAGTACAGTACTACTTTTCTGCAGTCCATGAAGTGACTATGCAATCTTTCTGTGTCTATTTTCAAATGGCACTGCATGTAGTGACTACTATTCTCTTGCGCAGTTCAACCAAAATTGCAGACACTTTGTTTGTTTGCCAAATAGAAATGGGGAGACATCTCTATCTACACAAATATCAAGCAGCTAGTAAACATATACCACACCATGTATTTTCGGTTTAAACATGTCTCTTCCGCTTAGCATCTGTCATGTTCTGCACTGGACAATCTGATACAGTTATGTTTTGCCCTGGACAATTTCATACTGAATTGATTTGCTGGTTCAGAGCAGAAATATAGCGCCTATTCTTCATCAGACCAAGGATATCCATGTTCGCAGTGATGGAAGAGGTGAAATCGATACAACTGAAATTGAGCATCCAATCATTGAATCCTATCCTGCACCTCCAATGTATGTCCACCTTGCCAATAAATTCACATGCAAACCACTAGTATTACTATCTAATGACAGTACAAAAAGAGTAGAAAGATAGTAGCAAACTATGTACCTTCGTAATGAACAGCTCATAGTGCCAGCAATTGGATATAAAGGTTTGGAAAAAAACATACTCCTAATGTTGAACCAGTTGGTCTTTTTGTGCAGTTTCCACTAAAATCGAGCATCCTTGTTTGCATATATATTGAAAGTGTGATTACTATAAAAGTGGCACTAGTTGAAGCATAGACTCACAAATATAAGCATTCTAATTTCTTAATGGGAAAAGGTAGCAAGACTATTTCTAACCACCTTTTTGAAGGAATAAATAAAGAAACAACAGCTGATGTCAGGAAAGCATACATAGTTTTTTCTGAAAAATTGAGCCATTCCTGACCTTTCCTCTTCTTTTAAGCATATTTTGTGCAGTTCAACTAAAATAAAATGCCATCACCGCCTTGACAATTCAGTGACATTGTACAAAAGGAAATGGCTTAACATTACATCATGATGTTAGGTACGTAGTCAACAGGCATTAGAGACAAACATAGACCTCCTCTGATAACATATTGAACATTAATTTTAACAAAGGTGTGACTAGCTTTACCGGGATTTGAGTGAACTCTACACCCTCAGTTCCTTAATATAAGACGTTTTCGCGGTTCAATTTAAAGTACCCAAACATCTAGTATTTGGAAAAACAGGTAGTAGTTTTCTTGAGCACATATCTGGGAAAGCTTGCCACACTTTATTTATGTCCATAAGCTAATGCAACACCATTCGAATACTACAAATATACACTAATCCAGTGGCTAGTGCAACAGTAGAGTAGTTAGTTTATTACAGGGTACAGTACAATGGTTTTACTGAACAGATTTCAATAAACTCTAGCACTGGAAGATTTCTATAAGAATTAACAATACAAAATGTAAAGGTAACAAGTTTCAGCATTGGTATACTAGTTGTGCATGAGCATTAAACCAAATACAAAAGTCTGAAGGTAACTAGCATTATTAACTAATGACAGTATAAAAAATTTGCAAACCATGTACCTCCAAGGTAAATATCATTGCGAACTGGGGGGACCTTAAAAATTGCTATCCCAATCTTGATAATCGATCAAACATAAAAACTTGATCGAACAAATCAAGAGAACAGCCAGAGGAGGAGGTGCCCACTCTTGACCTTTCCTCTTGTCTTCATAATTTTTTGTGCAGTTTAACCAAAATAAAATGACATCAGCGCCTTGGCATTTTGGTGACACTATACAAAAAAATTAACTTATCTCATGAAAGTGAGGTATGTAATCTATAAGCATTAAGAGTGCAAAAATCTGAAGGTAGTAACAAGTTTCATCGTTGGTATACTGGTTGTGCAACAGCATTAGAATGCCTTAGCTGAAAAATCTTTAATACATCCACAATCAACAGCTAACCCTGAAATAATCCAGTGACATTAAATGGCATTGCATAAATCTATCGGTGGCATTAGACTAAGAGCGGCATTAGTTAAATGTGGCATCACTTTAGCAGTAACATTGCTTGACTTGACTGCTGGTGTTATACTAACAGCAAAAAAGTGGCAATAAGAGCATGGGAGGCCCATTCGGATAGTGGGCGCACCAGTTCGATGTACCTCCGCTGACGTAGAGTGGTGAGGGAGGTATGGTTGTCCAAAGCAACAAATATCTAGGCAGCATATGTGGATTACGTCCCATTTTTGTTCTCTTTAACCACCTTTTTCCTATGTGAGGACAACAAACCAATCGACCTGGTCATTCTCTATTGCGTTGTCATGCATTTCTACCCTTCTTCAACCAAGAGACACGAGAATCGTTCCTTAGCTACTGATTTTCCCCTTTTCAACCTAGATGCGGGTTCGATGCCTACTCTCTTGGACAATACAGTCTCCCTTCCTTTCCTTATTCAACCCAGACATGGATTAGTCTGCATGAAGTAGGGTTTCCTTTAATAGTGCAAATTATGGTTTTCGTCTGCGTGGCCAGCAGAGCAGAGGATAGCAAATTGGGAAGATGGTGGAGTGGAAAAAGATCCACATGCAACGACGTGGCAGATGGGGCAATAGAACAAGGGCATGGTTCGAAAAGAGGTAGCATACCTGAGGGTCGGCAGGAAGTGGCTTCGCTCATGGTTATCGTCCTCCGCACACACTATGGCAGCGAGCTTGGGGACGGAGGCCATCCCGCACGGGCGCTAGGTCTGAGAGGACGGCCTTGTCGTCAGTGTGTGACCTCGCTCACCGATGATGAGTGCGTCAATGCTGCACGTCCTTTTCTTCCCCGGCGGATCTATGACCACCGGCGAGGAGGGAGAGAGGCCATCTTTTTTAGATCTAGAGAGAGGGTGGTAGTGTGAGAAGCAAGTGGGCAGCCCTTAGCAAGAAAGCGCTGAAGCTCCAGCCTATATATCTTTTTTATACTACTAGTACTGGAGGTGGAGTAGTGGTAGAGTAGTTTACATTTTCTCTGCGTACAGTACCAGTTAGTCATGCTTCAAAACTGAACGGCACGCCATTAAAAAATAAAGGTCGATAACTAATGCGGCACCTCGGGCCAACGCGGCCAGATCGCATTTTGCACGAGAAATTACACACCATGTTTCGTTGACATGTGGTCCCGTTCCAACATATGAGTGAGACAACGGCGAGTCCTTTTCTACTAGTATTTTCGAATGGACGTGTAGGCCGGTGCGCCTCTTCATGAACTGTGGCAAACTGGCAACCGTCCACCGACTCTTTGCCTTTCCCTCTCGATTTGGAACTGCTGTCGCACGCTCTTCCTCCCCCTTCTCCATTTTCCTTCAGCCCTTCACCCTTCCTTCTGCCATTGTTCGATCGTCTTCTCCATGGAGGGAACAGGCTGGAAACGACCCCGTTATTCTTGCCCCATTCTGAAAGATGACGTGGTGGAGGAACTCATTGATCGGTGCGACGTCATCACCTCGGCTAGCATGGAAGGTTCGTTCAAGCCCATTCTCGACTCAACTAATAACATCATTACAAGGAACCCAAGAGTCAAGGAGCGGTTTGATCTCCCCTATCTTCTTCGCTGTGACCCTGATGACTGGTGCAGGGACGATGGAGGACTCGCCTTGTGCAAGTTGATGCCGCTTGATAATAATACGTATGATGTTAAGATGCCATCGCTTGAGGGTAAGGCTTGGGCAGGCGCAAATGGAGATTGGGTTGTTTACATTGGGTCCAACTGCGAGTGGGAACTTGTGAATGTGTACACTCGTGACCGGGTTCCACTTCCAAAAATCTCAGCAGACTGCCCAGAGGTTGAGCACACCGGTATTGTACGCACGTTCAAATACGATCATGATGACTGTCTTCTACAGAAGATAGCAATTTGTCGAGTTCCCAACCGCTCTTGGAATTACCACAACTATGAAGTTATTGCTATCTTCGACAAGCTTTTGTCATCCTTCGTGGTTCTACTGGATGGATATTGCTCAAAAATCAGTTTATGTACACGGATGAGTATTGTGACGCAATTCAATACGAGGGCCTTGTGTTTGCTGCCACCAGTCATGGCACTGTTTTTGCATGGAATCCTTATGCTTTCGGTACGTTTGTCTTCCACCGTAATTATAATTGTTTCATCCACATGCATGCGGGTTAGCAAGTTTCCCTTTACTAATTAACCTTCTTCTTGTGTTTCCAAGGTCCTGTGAACATTCCACCACCTATACTTGAAAATTTTTATAACCAAGGGGGAGATGACGATGGTGATGATCACGAGCATGAGGACGAGCAGCGCCCATATACTCTGTGGTGCCTAGCAAATAATTCCGATGGATCACCTCTTCTTGTGTGTATACAGCCCACTGATGATGTTACTACTAAGGAAGCAGGTGTAGTCTCCCATGGTCGCACTCTCCGGACCTATTCCAACACCCGTTGCATGGTATTCGGGATGGATACTAGTGCGCTAGCGCCAACTCCTTCTCCCTGGTACAGAATTGATAGTCTTGGAGAAAACTCGCTCTTCCTTGGAAAAAACTATCCAATGATGGTGAAAGGCGATCCAACTGCTGTTGACACAACGTTACTACCATTTGTGAGAAGCAATTGTGTCTATACCTCGGACATTTGGGTGGTTCCCTACCCTGGTACTGATATAGTAGGCCGCTTCAGCCTGGATGATCAGTCCTACGTTGGTCTCGAGATCGATAATGGATGACCCGTCCCAGAGAATCACTTGTGGTTCAAAGCAAGTGTTTCCAACGCCGAGGACTGGTTGAGTTGAAGTTCATTTCATTGCTTGTTATTTGTTGTGTGATGAAAACTTTAGTATCTATAATGTATCCTCGTTGTTGATGTGGGTTGATGACCTGTTGTATGTAATAAAATGCTATGCCTGTGATAAACTTACTAAATTTATGAATGGCTTTCGAGTCGCTTCTCTGAGTGAGTGGTGCGACAAGGCAAAAAAATATTTTCCGAATACATAATTGTACGTGCATTGCAATAGGTTATCGGATGAGGCCAATCAACAATAGTAGTACACTATTTGTACTAGCTTCACATGCTTCGCGCGTCGGGCGGGTGTTTTTACTGTAGCCATATGTTAATGTGTTCGCTGTACGTAACTAGCACCTCGAATCCTCGATACTAGTACTATATAGTAAGTAGTAGGAGTAGTAGGGTGGCATGGGCCAGAACAAGCATTCACGTCCAGGAGTATGGCACACGCCACCACCACGACATCCATCTGACACCATATTATTTCTTGGAGTCCGTGCTAGAGCATTCTCTTCAACCTCGTCGTTTCTCTAACTTCAGCCATCGCGCGGCGGGCGAGGTGGGGGTTTGCCGATAGTCAGTTTCCTCAACTGCGGCCCCACTTGTAAGGCCAACTCCAACGCACGACCCCAAATGGACCTTCGTTTTGCACGAACTCCAACGATAATTTTGACTAGAAAAGCAAGACCAAAGAAAACAAGAACCACAATAATACATTTTACTACTCTAGAAGATATCCAACTTCCATAACTGCTCCTGTAAGTTTGATTAGTCCCTTCTCGATGCATTCATTGTTGATCTGCGGAGGCTCAATCTTGCGTGCTTCTTTCTTCTTCGAGTGTAAAGAAGTAGACGTTGCTTCCTTGCATCTAGTCTCCTGTCTAGCCTCTATTCTAGTAGGAGTATCAACAAGTGCACTAGTCTCATCTCTAGCCTCTATGCTAGCTAAAAGTGCTAGAACATCTACTAAATTGCGCTCTATCAATATATCGATGTACTCTTCTTCCCAATACCAAAACTTGCATCCATTCTACTCCCTCCGTTCCAAAATACATGCCTTCTATTTGTCAAAATATAGATGTATCTAGACATGTTTTAGTATATAGGTACACCCATTTTTGGACAAATGGAAGTCAAGTATTTTGGAACGGAGGGAGTACATAATAAAATTTTTAAGTTAGCACAACTATTCTAATCCGAGAGCACAACCGAAGATTTGGTCAGGTTCTTCCTCCTTTTGCCGACACGTGGGACATCCAGCATCCAGGTCGTGTCATGCAAGAAAATTGAGTGGTAGTTGAAGCCACATGATGTGCATCTTGGGTTAAACTCTAAATAGAATCTTACTACTCTTGAGTAACTCCAAAAGCGACCACTGAAGATCTTTATTGGATTTGTTTTTCATCACCAGCATGTCGAGGTGAAAGATGTGCAGGTTTAGTGGGTCCTCTTGCGTTTTCACTGACATGTGGGACCGCATGTGAGCAAACAGACGATGGGCTCCGTGCGTCCGCTGGCTGGCTGAGAAGAGAGATAGAGGAGGGCTGAGCACAGACTCCAGGAAATTTGTTCTACGTACCTCGATATAGGCTCGATATAGTGGGGTGGCATGGGCCATAACTAGCATTCATGCCTAGTAGTAAGGCACACGCCACCCACACGAGTCCCATCCGACACCAATTTTCTTGGAGTCCATGCTACAGCCATCTCTTCTCCCTCCTGTTTTCTCAGCCATCGCGCGGTGGGCGGGGTGGGGGTTTGCCGATAGTCGGTTTGCTCAACTGCGGTCCCACTTGTAAGTGAAAATGCAACACCGCACGCATTCCCCCTTGAGCGGCGTGCCAGACCAACCGTGTGGGGGTGCGACGCGAATACGGCAGGCTTTTCCTTTTGAACTCGTAACTTGTAAAATTTGGTCCTGCTCCATGGCGCGGCCGATAGATAGAAAATAACGATTTTTCCTAGAGTAATGAGAAGTTTGGTTCTGGCGCCGTTCATGCATGGAGTACGTACAAAAATTATGAAGTTGATGTGAAAGGTAAGATAATTACTAGTAGTACCATATACTACTACATGGATTTGATGGAAAGATAAAAATCCATACGAATCCATCAACGACATCCTCACGCCCTAGTGCGCCGGGTCACCAACCGATGTGTGAGGAGCAACGACGTTGGCGGTGAGCTCAACGTGCTTCTGAACAATGCCGTCCAAGGCTGCCCTGCAGTCCAAGAAGGCCAGCGTCCTATCGTCCTCCTCTTGCATGTAGTAGTCCTTGTGGATGATTTGCGCGTAGACGTGGGTGATTATGTCGATGGTGTCTTGCTGCGCCAGGCGCTGCGCGGCGAGCATGACCTCGAGGTGGACATTCTCCGGCGCGACGGTGGGCAGTCGCAGGGCCACCAGTGCATCGAAGAGGTTGTCACCATAGTGGCCGTTGAGGGTGGCGGGCATCACAGAGCCTGGGCGCGTCGGCTGGAGGCGTACGTCAAAGTCGTCCGTGAGCTTCTTGACGACGGTGAACTTGTCGAGGAAACCGACGAGGACCTCGTCGAACAAGGAGATGAAGCTGTCGTCCAAGCGGCCCCTCGCCCTAGCGGCCTCAAGCAATACCTGGAGATGTTCCTCGGTGCCAGGCCGCAGGCCGGCGCCATGGACCATCTGGCACAGCCGGCTGATGCTCGCGCTCATCACCTCCATGGGTCTAGCTTAGCTTCTAGTCAACTGATCTTGCGATTCGAGTGATCACTCTTGCCCTTGGTTAGCGTGTGTAGGTGCATAGGATTTCATACTACTCCTCGGCCCTCTACTGCACCTGCCTTTGGTTGTATGATAGGTGGGCCAGCCACCCCTTGGGCCCACATGTCATTCACCCAAAGGCAGCTGCAGTAAGTCAATGAAGCTGCGTCCTCCTCCGTGCCGGTGCAGTATAGTCATCTCACCGGACCTCTAGTTGGGGCCAAACGAGAGAAGTTTGATGTTTACTGGTTTATTGGTCCCCTTTGCATTTTGCGCCAAGTTTTGACCTTTGATTTAACTAATAAAATATTAATGCATGTAAACAAAAATGTTGTGTAAGTCACCTTACGAAAACCAAATAATCCCAAAACACTTAGGCATGGTGCATTAACTCCCTCCTTGTTTCTTATTTCGTGACATATCAACCAATGAGAGATGTGGGCCGTGCATGCTTTCAATGACTTGAGACTACCAAATATGACATGCAGTGTTTAGTTCATTGCATGTAATCCTATTACTCTAGTTAGCAAAAAGACATTAAGTTCTCTCGTCGATAGGAATAAAACACCATGTATTTATTTACAGAGGGAGTAGTACATTTTCTGTGACATGCATTACTAGATATTGCTTGTCAAATACTAAAATCTAGATGGACGTGGTAGTACTCCTAAATCCAGACGGTGGTGCTACTAGTACTAGTAGTAGTACTACCAATGTAGTAGGAGTACTAGTACTGTACTACCCGTTGGTCAAATTATTACTTGCTGCTCCTCACAATGAAGTGACAAGACCCTGCGCCAGAGATGACACCTGAGTATAGGCGCCGTGTTCGGCATAACATAGTCAGCCTCACTATCTGCAGTCACTATCATCATGGCTGTAGAGCTAGCCTGCTTACAACTAGCCCTGTTCGACATCATTTCCCGTGCGTAGATGCCCGTGCATTGCACGGAACACCAAGATTGGGGGTGGACGGCGCCGGCAGCGGCCATCACGCCAGATTTTTCCACGACCTTCTAGATGTGGTGGGGAGGAGATAAGGCTGATTGTGAGAGACAAGGGGTTGTTTGTAAATAGGGAAAAAGTGCAGGCATCTTTTTGCAAAAATGGAGAAGCTTGGTTTGTATGCGTCAGATCTAGATCCGACGGCTATTGGTGAAAGATGGGAGGCACAACATCATCACCAACTCAGGACCTGTTTGATTTGCAGGATTTTGAAAATGCAGGAATAGGACACGGCAATGTTACAAGTTTCAAACTGATATTACAAATGTTAGGAGTAATGATGCACCTACGAAGAGGGAATTACTAGGAAGTTTACGTAAGAATTTTCGTTACTTTAGGTGGATGCAGCATTATCGTACAAACTAAAATCCACCGCCCTGACACATCACTAATGGGCAAATAAGTTTTCGAGTCTCTGGCCACTTGATGTTTCAAAAACAAATTCAGCTTCTGTGGAGACTTTGTCGTTTAGGCTTAGACGCTTGCGGTGATCAGCACGCCATTCATTGTTGCGCCAGAGAATGCCAAACATCATTACCTTGAGCACACTTGCCTCCAGAACAAAGAACGTGGCCAATTTAATCTCAGATGTGCTGCCTCAGTAGTCGATCAAATCAATTTCTGTAAGATGGAGATCAAGGCATTCGATGAGATTGTTATAGTGCAACACATTTTTCACTTTCGGGTCTTTTTTTATCTGCAAAAGAAGAGAACATATTAGAGCAGCTGGCTGTATAAGATTGCCGTGTCATCGAGAGGTACCAATATCATTCGCTTATACGATAGGGTTGGCTAGTTAGTGATATTTTTTCACTCTCTCTCTCTCTCTCTCTCTCTCTCTCTCTCTCTCTCTTTCTGTTTCCTCTCATTTAACTAGGAGCACGTGAAGAGCTTGGGCATTTGTTGCCTTCCACTATGTGGCTGATGCCATATTTTGCAAAAGTATGCCACATAATACGCATCGATATCAAATGAAAAGATTTTGGCACCGCTCTCGCGATGTGAGAGAGTTGGCACCGCTGTGCACACAGACCCACATGTATAAACAAATCAATCAAACCAACTACACCAGCCTCTCACTCTCCCAAACTAGTGTTTTTTATTGCCTCAGTCCTCTCTCTCTCCCATGCAGTGTTTTTTCATTACGTGAGTTAATTTGGCACCGGAGCAAAGTAGGTGATCCAGATTGGGGAACCAGGTGAGCAATGGAGGGGCATCAATGCCAATGCATCACAAGTGAATTTGGCACGTGTTTTGGCCTACGTAGCCCACTTTTGTACTCCCTCCGTCCCAAAATTCTTATCTTAAATTTGTCTAAATACGGATGTATCTAGTTACATTTTAGTGTTAGATACATCCGTATCTAAACAAATGTAGGACAAGAATTTTGGGAAGGAGGGAATACTACCTCGTATTTAGTATAAAATTTGACCATAGATTTACCTAAGAAAATGCCAATGCATGTCACTAAAAATTACACCATTTGAAATTATGTTCAAATACGAATCCAATGATATAGTTCTTAGTGACATGCATTAACATTTTGTCAGTTAAATCTATGGTCAAATTTTGATACTACAAAATTGGAAGAGTAAACCAGGACGGAGGTATGCTCTTAGGGTAACCATAGAGTTACTGGAGTAGTCTAAGTTACTTTCCACTATGACTAGCCTAGGCTACTGTAGTAGTACAGCATAAAAACGATGCAGGTGATCACGTGAGAAAAAAATACTAAAAACATTTCTTTCCATGTAGTGCATAGATGCAGTTTTGAACACTACACTTGTCATCGTAATTTGGGAAAATTACGAAAAAATTGAGCTACGTTGTGATTACTGTTTACTTATAGGAAAGAAGTTTCACCTTGATGAGTAGCTTCTCCGTGCACGGAAAGCATGTAAGGAATCCAACAACTTGATCCAGATTGGGGCCGATAGATTTTAGTGCCAAGATCTTCACTGTGCGCATGGACTGGGTCAAGCTTGTGGGAATCTTTTTCTGGAAGACGGTCGTAAATACATCAAGAAGAAATTTAAAAGTGTGAATTTCAAGAAGATGGAGAAGAAGATGAGTGTTGTACCTGAACGATTACGGATCTAATAAAGAGTTTGGAGAATTTGGCAGACGATTACACCAACGCTGTCAATTTTGGTGCGTCAATGATCCTGATTTTTGTTGGACCTTCTAGGTCCGATACAAGCAATCTCTCAAGGAAAGGCGCATTCTCAATGACCATATCATGGAATAGCTGGAGTGATCTCTTCCCAATTGATGTCTTGTTGCGGGGCCAGCAAGACACATAAATCCATCAGAGATTCAACGAGGCGATGTGGAGGCTAATGGACCCGTGGATCTTCTCAAGACGAAGGTACTCGAGCGCAGTACAGCTACGGAGCAGGTGCTCCATAGCCTTCCTCGAGATAACAACGTCGAAGAGGTCGAGCTGCTTGAGTTGAGGGAGAAGAAGGGCGGGCGCGGCATTAATCTGGGGAAGATAGCAGGAGCTGAAGCTGGCGCGATGCAGCGTTGGCGTGAGGCGGAGCACGGACGGCGACAGAGAGCGACATCGTCCAGCTTCAAAGCTGAGCTCCTTGAGCTGATCTAGGGCGGGGGATAAGAACCACTCATCGAACTTGGGTTGGACCTTGCAGTTGGTACTGAACATGCGAATGTCAAGGCGTCTAGCTGGCCCAGGGTGCGATGAAAGGATCTTGGAGACTGCGGCCATGCGTTTGCAATCCCCATCGCAGAGGCAGCTATCGACGGTGAGGTTGAGGGGGACGCAGCGCCAGAGGGGGCGCCACCGCTGGGAGAGCAGGGCGGTCTGCACGGAAGATTTGGTGGGGAGGAGGCCGATGATGACGAGCAGAACGTCGTCGGGGAGGCTGCTGATGAAGTCCAAGCTCACCGGATGCGGTTTTGGCTCGAGCCGCCTCCGCTTGTTGGCTGCCTCGCCGTCCATATCAACCGGCAGCGACGCCGGTGTACACGTGTGCTGGTGTGTGTTGTGTGTTGGGTGTGCGCGAGTGCGTCCTTCTGTGCAGGTGCACCTCCTTCTTTCAAAGGAGGCTGCTTGCCTGATTCCGGAGCCGTATGGGCCTCCAGAATAGTGTTCGGCTGGGGGCCGAATTGGATATGGCCCCCATCGCTAGTCATCGGGGGGATTTGCTCCCCCATGTGTCCGGATGCCGATGTATCACCCTCTGGCGCCACCCTGATAGCCTCATGTATCTCTCCCTGGCCTGGGGAGGACCTTCGGGACAACACCTCGGTGTTGTCCATGGCCTTGGGAGAGGACGCCGCCGGAAGTGACCTGATGTCCATCACATTTGGATCCAGCGAATTCCCCGAAGATGAGGATCGCTGGGGGCGGGCGTGGGTCGGACTACAGCGCATGATTCTACTTATTAAAACCACGAAGTAAAAAAGTTGGATATATGTTTGTATAAGTGCCTTTAAGTGCTTACGATTCGGCCAGGGGCTTCTCCCTGGGGCGCCACTCGGAGCTGCTATCGGTGTCCAACACGGAGTTGTCCGCGAGGGAGACCCTCCCCTTCTTGGACGCCTCTGCCTCAAAATCCGTGGAGGCCATCCTTTTCTTCCTCCCCCCCTCGGGGAGAGAGTTGCTTTCCTCCTCCTCCTCCTCGTCCTCGGTGTCAGGGGAGGAGTGGGTTTTGGTGTCTTTGTACGTCATGTCCGAAGTGCCTTTATGGCGGAGGCCACTCCTGGTCTCCTTGGCCTTCTTCTCCGGCGCCTAGTAGGGCGCCAAAACCAGCATCTTCGTCAAAAGTGGGTGAGGGAGTCCTGGACTAGGGGGTGTCCGGATAGTCGAACTATCATCATCGATCGGACTCCAAGACTATGAAGATACAAGATTGAAGACTTCGTCCCGTGTCCGGATGGGACTTTCCTTGGCGTGGAAGGCAAGCTTGGTGATACAGATATGTAGATCTCCTACCATTGTAACCGACTCTGTGTAACCCTAGCCCTCTCCGGTGTCTATATAAACCGGATGGCTTTAGTCCGTAGGACGAACAACAATCATACCATAGGCTAGCTTCTAGGGTTTAGCCTCCTTGATCTCGTGGTAGATCTACTCTTATAACACACATCATCAATATTAATCAAGTAGGACGTAGGGTTTTACCTCCATCAAGAGGGCCCGAACCTGGGTAAAACATCGTGTCCCTTGTCTCCTGTTACCATCCGCCTAGACGCACAGTTTGGGACCCCCTACCCGAGATCCGCCGGTTTTGACACCGACATTGGTGCTTTCATTGAGAGTTCCTCTGTGTCGTCACCGATAGGCTCGATGGCTTCTTCGATCATCATTAACAACGCAGTCCAGGGTGAGACCTTCCTCCCCGGATAGATCTTCGTATTCGGCGGCTTTGCACTGCGGGCCAACTCGCTTGGCCATCTGGAGCAGATCGAAAGCTATGCCCCTGGCCGTCAGGTCAGATTTGGAAGTTTGAACTTCACGGCTGACATCCGTGGGGACTTGATCTTCGATGGATTCGAGCCACAGCCAATCGCGCCGCACTGTCACGATGGGCATGATTTAGCTCTGCAGCCGGACAGTACCCTGGAGGCCGCACTCGAGCCCGCTCCGATCTTCAATTCGGAGCCGGCTGCGCAGATCGAGGACGGATGGCTAGACACCGCCTCGGGGGCTGCAACCTCTACGGCGATAGAGCCGAACACTGACCTTGTCCCTCATGAAGCTCGTGACTCCGATGTGCCGGACTCCTTGCTGGACTTCGAACCTCCCGCGCCCCTCCAATCGAATCCGATTGGGCGCCGGTCATGGAGTTCACCGCAGCGGACATCTTTCAACACTCACCTTTCGGCGACATCCTGAGTTCGCTAAAGTATCTCTCGCTATCAGGAGAGCCCTGGCTGGACCGCGGTCAGGACGGTTGGGATGCGGACGACGAAGAAATTCAAAGCCCACCCACCACCCACTTAGTAGCCACTGTCGACGATCTAACCAACATGCTAGACTACGACTCTGAAGACATCGACGGTATGGACGACGATGCCGGAGACGACCAAGAACCAGCGCCTACTGGGCACTGGAAAGCCACTCCAACTCACGACGTATACATGGTGGATACACCAAAAGGAAGCGATAATGAGGAACAACGGGACAGGGCGAAGGGCAACTCCCCCAACAAACAACCAAAATGGCGATGCAAGCGCCGCCCCAAGTCCCGCCTTGATAAAAACGGCACCCATACGGACCCGGCCTTAGAGCAGGGCGGAGCAGTGGACGGCGAACATGCCTCCAAACAACCATCCGAATATGACGAACTGGACAAGCAACCCATCCCCGACGAAAACAAGAGCCTAGATGATCTCACGCCGAACACATCGCCAGAGCATAAGAACCTTCATAAAAGGCTCGTCGCCACTGCAAGGAGTTTGAAGGAGCAAAAGCAGAAGCTAAAAATAGCGGAGGACACACTCAGAATGAGATGGAGCAAAGTACTCAATACCGCAGATAAATATGGCGCTAGTAACCAGCCAAAGAGCTACCCAAAGCGCAAGCTGTTGCCCGAATTTGACAAGGAGGCCTTAGAGCCCCCGCAGTCAAAAAAGAAAGAGGCCGCCTAGCCGGATAGACGACTAGATGACAGGCTAAGAGCAGCAAGGGGCTCCGCACACAAGCCGGCACACGATCAGCATAAAGATCCTCGGAAAAAGGATGACCCGGTCAGGTCCATCTATGGGCCAAAAAAGAAGACTCCAGGAAGCAACACAACCCGCCGAGCGCTTGAAGACAATGGCACACCCAAATACAGGGGCGCCGCACACCCACTATGTTTCACCGACGAGGTACTGGATCATGAATTTCAGCAGGATTCAAACCCGTAAACATAGAGGCATACGACGGGACAACAGACCCCGGAGTCTGGATTGAGGATTATATCCTGCATATACATATGGCCAGAGGAAACGATCTCCATGCCATAAAATACCTACCCCTCAAGCTCAAAGAGCCAGCTCGGCATTGGCTCAAAAGCCTCCCAGAAAATACCATTGGAAGTTGGGAAGAGCTCGAGGATGCGTTTCGAGCAAATTTTCAGGGGACTTATGTCCGCCCTCCGGATGCAGACGACTTAAGTCACATAACTCAACAGCCCGAAGAATCAGCACGCAAATTCTGGAACAGGTTCCTCACCAAAAAGAACCAAATAGTCGACTGTCCGGACACCGAAGCCTTAGCAGCCTTTAAGCATAACGTCCGAGACGAATGGCTCACCAGACACTTCGGCCAGGAAAAACCAAGAACAATGGCCGCACTAACAAGCCTCATGACCCGCTTTTACGGAGGGGAGGACAGCTGGCTGGCTAGATGCAGCACCAGCGACCCGAGTACATCCGAAGTCAGGGATGGAAATGGGAAATCACGACGCAGAAAAGATCAGCGCCGGAATAAGGAAAATGGCCCAAATAGGACGGCGGTCAACGCCGGATTCAAAAGCTCTCGGCCGAATAACAAAACACTGCCCCTCCAGGACAACAGTGACGAGCTATCCAACCTAAACAAAATTCTGGATAGGCTATGTCAAATACATAGTACCTCTGGGAAGCCTGCAAACCATACCCACAAAGATTGTTGGGTCTTCAAGCAGTCCGGCCGACTTAACGCTGAACGTAAGGGGCTCGACGCACAAAGCAAAGACGACGAACCCCACAAGCAGCACGCCGGAAAACAAAAGACTTTCCCACTAGAAGTCAAAACAGTAAACTCACTTCATGTGATAACACGAAAACTCAGTGCGGCACCTGCCATACCAGGACACCATCCGCAGAATGGGGGTAGACCCTACCAAAATTCACCGTAGCAGCACTTCTTTTCGAAGGAGTGGTGCCAGGCCTTCAAGCCAATTGTACAGGCTCTGTACCACTAGAGGTTGTGTTCGGTTCATCCGCCAACCTCGGCCGCGAAAAGCTCACTCTCGATATCGCCCCATTTAACAGTAGCCCTTAAGCACTACTGGGACGCGAAGCTTTCACCCGCTTTAATGCAATACCACATTACGCGTCTCTTATGCTTCAAATGCCCAGTCCACGCGGCATAATCTCATTAAAGAGTAACTCCGAGTGTTCCTCGACCACGGAGAACGTGAGACTGCCTTGACAGCCACACACTAATCCGACCTTGCAGGTCAAAGCCCCTAAAAATAGGTCATTCAGACACCGGACACGGTTAGGCGAGTCCGGCGTAACTAAACAAGGGGCTTCCCAGCCGCATACCCCTTTACGAGGGGCCGCGCGTATAAATGATGAGAGCCAATAAAGCTCAACTTTATTCATCTTCCAAATTATACATTATTTTAAATACAACTTTTGCACGATATTCCTTCCGAACTAAGTCCTTCTCTTTTATAGATGAAGCACGTGCTACACCCATCCAGGATACAGCACAATAGAGACACAGGCGCAGACGTGCATCAGGGACCCGTTGCAAGGATTCTTTTCAGATTAAGACCCTGCGTAAACCTTTCTTACTGTCTCTTATTGATACACATCCCCCGGTTTTCTACCATAACCGAGGAGGAGGCTGGCATTTTGGCATCTGCCGCGTCAGAAGTTCCCGCTTGTACCTGGACACTAGGGGCTTAGGGCATTGTTCTGCCCGGTATCATAAAGACCAAACACCTCAGGGAGTGTTCGGCGTCTCGAGTTAGGCCTTATATGCATCAGCTCCGAATCATGTCTTTGGTCAAATGTTGGGTTTGCTCGGCTCCTGTGTTTTGCTGCCTTACGTTCCGCTCCATCGGCTAACGCGGCACCAGGAGAACTACTGCGATTGTGCCCCGGTTCGGCCGGGAGAGCACCTCAGTAGAGAAAGCCAAAACTGACTGTCATGATATAGTGAGAGACTGGTCAACCACTCGATCGACTATTGGAATGTTTAGAATTCCTCCGCTTTGATGAAGGACCGCTTCCCGGTCAGGCACATAAGCGCCTCGAGTTCGGAGAGCGCGGTGCCTCTAGGGGCTATATAGTAGCCCCACCTTCGAGCTCCTATGGCTAAGTGAAAGTGATAAAGCATTATAGTCCGATTGCCTAGTTTGCTACGCTATCACCTCCTTAAAAAGGACCAAGACGTTGGATTAAGTGTGAAAAAGCGCTTTACTTTTTGCAAACACCCCCGCACCATGTGCATGGGGGCTGAAGCCAAAGACTGCCATCTTTCAGGTTATACATACATATACGGCCGCACAGGAGATAGTTCAATACTTGAATGCACAAGTATAAAAAGCTATGGCATTATAAACATGATCTCACAAATCATACACGTCATTTGAACATGACATCTTTCGAGCACTGCGACTCTATTAAACGAGCGCCCTGCAGGACTTCCTCAAAATAGTGCTCGGCGGGTAATCGGCTTTTGTCCGAACCCCGGGATGCAACAGCGGTGGCATCCATGTCCGCCCAGTATGTCTTCACATGGGCAAGAGCCATCCGTGCACCTTCTATGCATGCCGACCGCTTCATCGCCTTGATATGCGGCACCGCCCCAAGGAATTGCTGCAACAAGCCAAAATAGCTCTTCGTCTTGGGCTTTTCCGGCCAAAGATGAGCGACCACATCCGTCATGGCAAGTCCGGACAGTCTATTCAGCTCAGCCCACTCGGCCAGCCGATCAGTCAACGGAAGTGGACGCTCCGGACTATGGAATTGAGACCAGTAAAGCTCTTCCATTTCGTGATCCTTCTGGCTTCGGAAGTGCACGACTGCGTCCGCCGCACTCATCACCAAATCCAGATAAGGATCCTCCGCACCACACAACTGGCCCAGCTGAGCATACTTCGGATCCGTGAACTTCCTACGCAGTAGAAAGGGCTTTCTAGCCGCAATGTCTCCGGCTTGACGCAGTTCCTCCTTCATAGCCTGCATCTCACTCCGGCATCCTTGACTTCGGCGGTGGCCTTCTTCAGGCCCTCTTGCTCCACTCGGTGTTCTCCTTCAAGAACCTCACAACAGTCGGTAGCATCTTTTAATTTCAAGGCCATTCCGGCCATCTCTTCTCTGCTTCGGCAGTGAGCAGCCTTTTCGGCTTTTAGCTCTTCCGTTGCCTTCGAGGCAGCCGCATCACTTATCCTGGCTTGCTCCTTGGCCCGAGCAAGCTCTGCTCGAAGGTCTTCCACAACAGCGGCGCCATCTGCATCAAGCATACAAATTGTAAGGAACGGGCATCAGCTCCCTTACTAGGAAACCGCGGAGCAACCACCTACCTTGCGACTCGTTAAGTCGTTTATTGACCAGCGCGATGTCCGCATCCGCAACATCGAGTTGCCTCTTCAGTTCGGCAACTCCATCAGTCCGGCTAGCCACCGAACGTTCCGCCACCTGCATAGGGAAGGCGACATTCCATAACTAAGATTATGATCCTTGGCACGCTGTCGCTTTCGACAGCGTACCACGTCTCAGGGGCTACTATCTATACAGGGCGCACTCCATGTGCAAAACTGTCCAAGGTATGTCATTCTTTGCATACCTCAAACCCCGTCAGCAAACTTCCGACGGCCCCATACAACCTGCTTTCGGCGGATGAGATCCTCTCAATCACCATACTCATTAATGTGCGGTGATCTTCTGAGATAGACGCCCTCTTGAGCAAATCCTGCAGCTCCACCGGCCGTACTCCAATGGGTGCCGAACTCTCCGGCCCCGCCGGACTCGGGGAGACCCTCCGTGACGACACCTCAGGGTCGTCCGCCCCGCCCGATGGGGCGGCAGATGGAGGCGTCTCGCTCTCCGTCATCTCCGGACGAAGGTCCCCCGAAGATGAGCTCTGCTGAGATGGGCTGAGATCCGAACTGCAAGGTGACGACTTCGGTTACCTTTGGAAATAATACATGGGCGTCCCCTATTACAAAAATTCCCCTTTTTACTTACGGCTCGCTGAAGGGCTGATTCCTCTGAGGAGACAGTACGGCCGGGGCTCTTCCCGGCGCAGGACCTTCCGGTACAGATTTCTTTCCCCGCTTTGAGGCCTTGTCCTCCGGGTCTTCGGAAGCAGTCCTCTTCTCCCCCTGGAAGGAGGGGCTCTCGATTCCCCCCTTACTGAAAGCCTCCTTGATAGAGGTGGTAGTCTCCCTGTGCCCCCCTTCGCCCTCCTCTGAAGGCGCAACCTCCAACATTTTGACTAACACGGGATCTGGCGTGATCTCAGAGAGGGGGTCCGGACACCGTATTAGCTTTGCTTGCGCTATCCACTCCTGTCCAAAGGGATAGCTGGTTAAAAGGCAAACTCGTGATAAATAAATGGACAATATGTCCGGACACGAGGCTACTTACTTGAGTATCCGGGCGATTGCAGTTTAGGCCGGCGTCCTCGGTCAAGTCCGGACGCATCTCTTGCGATCCGAAGAACAGTTTGTACATCTCTGCGAGTGTCAAACCCATGAAGTGTTGGAGAGCTCGTGGCCCCTCTGGATTAAATTCCCACAGGCGGAGGGGGCGACATTTGCAGGGCAGAAGGCGCCGGATCAACATGACCTGTGCCACTACGACCAGATTAATCTCCCTTTCTTGGAGGCCTCGAATCTGGTCCTGCAACAGGGGTACGTCTTTGGACGGCCCCCAGTTAAGCCCCTTGTTGACCCATGATGCCAGCCGTTATGGAGGGCCCGAGCGGAAGAGGGGCGGCGGCTTCTGCCTGCTGCCCCTTGGAGCGGTGATATAGAACCACTCCTGTTGCCACAAGCCGAGCTCCTCGTTAAAAGAGCCCTCGGGCCATGGAGCATCGGCCCTCTTGCTTATAACCGCCCCGCCGCACTCTGCCTGACGCCCCTCAGTCATCTTCGGCTCCACGTTGAAGGTTTTGAGCCACAAGCCGAAGTGAGGGGTAGTGCGGAGGAAGGCTTCGCAGATGACAATGAATGATGAGATGTGGAGGATGGACTCCGGAGCCAAGTCATGGAATTCCAGCCCATAGTAAAACATGAGCCCTCTCACGAAGGGGTCCATCGGGAAGCCTAAACCCCGACAGAGGTGAGGCACAAACACGACGCTCTTGCCGGGCTCGGGAGTAGGAATAACTTGCCCTCGAGCAGGCAACCTATGTGAAATCTCGTAGGACAAGTACCTAGCGTCTCTCAGCTTTAGCACGTCTTCTTTCGTCACGGAAGAGGACATCCACCGGCCCCGTAGGTCGAAGCCGGACATTGTCGAAAGTCGAAGGTATCCGAATCTGGAGCCCTGGGTGTTGGAACTCAGGAGCGAGGGGCGGATTCGATTGAGGATTGAAGAAAGAGAACTGGCCTTGGTCTCTTTATAAAGAGGAAGAATACCAAGAGCCGTCCCCATGACCGTTTGGAACCCGCCTTCGATGGAGGGGGCGTGGCAATGGGCGCGGTTGGGTTACCCACGTCCGTATTTATGAGAATCCCGAAATAAGGGGAACACGATCTCTGCTTCGACAAGACATGCCAAGGAAACTGCTTCGCTAAACGCGCTAAGGTGGTACAATAAAAACAATTCTAGTAAAGGCTTGGTAGAGGTGTGATGTCACGCCACCAAATACGTCAGTAGATTGAACTTGTGTAATGTTATTCTCTCTACGGTGGTATGTGGAATTTATTTTGCAGAGCCGGACACTATCCTGGTGTTCACAATCTACTATAAATTATTCGGAGGAGGAACCCGCCTTGCAATGCAGAAGACAATATGCGCGCCGGACTCATTGTCATTGAAGCCTGGTTCAGGGGCTACTGAGGGAGTCCTGGACTAGGGGGTGTCCGGATAGCCGAACTATCATCATCGGCCGGACTCCAAGACTATGAAGATACAAGATTGAAGACTCCGTCCCGTGTCTGGATGGGACTTTCCTTGGCGTGGAAGGCAAGCTTGGCGATATGGATATGTAGATCTCCTACCATTGTAACCGACTCTGTGTAACCCTAGCCCTCTCCCGTGTCTATATAAATCGGATGGCTTTAGTCCATAGGACAAACAACAATCATACCATAGGCTAGCTTCTAGGGTTTAGCCTCCTTGATCTCGTGGTAGATCTACTCTTGTAACACACATCATCAATATTAATCAAGCAGGACGTAGGGTTTTACCTCCATCAAGAGGGCCCGAACCTGGGTAAAACATCGTGTCCCTTGTCTCCTGTTACCATCCGCCTAGACGCACAGTTCGGGACCCCCTACCCGAGATCCGCCGATTTTGACACCGACAGTGGGATAGCTTGGTTTTCGGGCAGGGTAGCCGGACACTGGATCCGCTCCGCCTTCTCTGTCCAGCCCTGGAAAGATAGATAGGGAAACTTAGACATCTTCCTTGAATGTACAGGTGAAGGATACACCTTGAAATACGAAAAACTTACTGGACTGGTGGGATGGGTCAGGTTGTACCCGCGGTCTTCGGTCGTCTTCGGCCACGTCTCATTGGCATTAAAAATTGCCTTCCAGATGCCTTCGTGTGCACCGAAGAACTGTTGCAAGGTCTGGTGCTTGGTCGGATCGAACTCCCACAAATTGCATGTCCGACTTTGGCAAGGAAGTATCTAGCGAAAAAGCATCACCTGGATCATGTTGACAAGCTTGATGTTCTTGTCCACCATGCTCTTGATGCGTGTCTATAGCGCTGACACCTCATCCGAGGACGCCCAGTCCAGGCCCTTTTCTTGCCAGGAGGTAAGCCGCATTGGGGCCCCGGATTTGAATTCAGGAGCCACGGCCTAGGTGGTGTCGCGGGGCTCTGTGACGTAGAATCACTGCTGTTGCCACCCTTTGACGGTCTCCATGAAGGTACCTTTGGGCCATGGGACATTGGACAGCTTGCTCACCATAGCGCCTCCGCACTCTGCGTGTTGACCACCCACCACCTTCGGCTTCACATTGAAGGTCTTCAGCCACAATCCGAAGTGGGGTGGGATGCGGAGGAAGGCCTCGCACACGACAATGAATACCGAGATGTTGAGGAAGGAGTTTGTGGCCAGGTCATGGAAATCTAGCCCTTAGTAGAACATGAGTCCACGGATGAATGGGTGGAGAGGAAATCCCAACCCGCAGACGAAGTGGGGGATGAATACCACCCTCTCATGGGGCTTCGGGGTGGGGACGATCTGTCCCTTAGTCGGAAGCTGGTGGGCAATTTCCTGGGCCAAGTACCCCGCCTCCCGGAGCTTCGTGATGTCCTCCTTCGTGACGGAGGAGGGCATCCTCTTGCCCTGCGCTCCAGATTCGGACATGGTCGGAGTGCTTTTTTGAGGCGGAAAGGATGGAACCTTGGGTGCTGGAGCTCGAGAATGGGTGGGCAGAGATAAAGAAGTCGTGGGTGAAAAGGTGAATCCTTATCTCTTTATAAAGGCAGCAAATATCAAGCGCCTCCCCGTTCGCCTTAAAACTCGCCTATTCCCCAAGGGTCGTGCAGACGATGCGGTTGGATTACCCACATGCATATTGATGAGAATCCGGCAATAAGGGAACACAATCCCTGCTTCGGCAAGGCATGTCAATGGAAACCACATCTTGAAACACGGAGCGGGAGGACGGTTCGAAATAATAACCGGGCGGAGACATGGCGTCTCACTACAAAAGATGTCAGTTGATGGGACTTTTTAAATATTATACTCTTTACGGAGCTCGTTTTGCAGATCCGGACACGTTCTCTGTGTTTGATGACTATTTTGAAATATTCAGAGGAGGAACCCGCCTTGCAATGCCGAAGACAATCTGCGCGCCGGACACATCATCATTAAAGCCTGGTTCAGGGGCTACTAAGGGAGTCCTGGATTAAGGGGTCCTCGGGCATCCGGGCTATATGACGTGGGCTGGACTGATGGACCATGAAGATACAAGACAGAAGACTTCCTCCCGTGTCCGGATGGGACTCTCCTTTGCGTGGAAGGCAAGCCTGGCGTTCGGATATGAAGATTCCTTGCTCTGTAAACCGACTCTGTACAACCCTAGGCCCCTTCGGTGTCTATATAAACCGGAGGGTTTAGTCCGTAGAGGCAATCACAATCATACATGCTAGCCATCTAGGGTTTAGCCATTACGATCTCGTGGTAGATCAACTCTTGTAATCCTCATATTCATCAAGATAAATCAAGCAGGAAGTAGGGTATTACCTCCATCAAGAGGGCCGGAACCTGGGTAAACATCGTGTCCCCCGTCTCTTGTTACCATCGACCTAAGATGCACAGTTCGGTACACCCTACCCAAGATCCGTCGGTTTTATCACCGACACCCGTGCCCACGACACCCACAGAGCTCCGCGGCTTCCTCGGCCTCACGGGCTACTACAACAAGTTTGTGCCACACTACGGCATTATCACGAAGCCCCTAACGCGCCTTCTCACCTAGAAAGGATTCCTCTGGGATGACAAGGCGCACACCGCGTTCGAGATGTTGAAGAACGTGATGGTGAGCATGCCCGTTCAGGCACTTCCAGACTTCAAGCGCCCGTTCGCCATCGAGACCGACGCGTGCGACACATGCATCGGTGCACTGCTGGTGCAGGATGGCCACCCGGTCGCGTACCTGAGCAAGGCGCTGGCTGTGCGAAACCAGAAGCCCTCGGCATACGAGAAGGTGTTCCTTGCCGTTATGATGGCGATCGACAAGTGGCGCCTGTACCTCTAGTGTGCACCGTTCAAGATCGTCACCGATCACAAGAGCTTTTGTTCCGTGGGTGATCAACAGCTCGTCACGGATCTGCAGCGCAAGGCCATGTCCAAGATGAAGGGGCTGCAGTTCACGTTCCGCTACAAGAAGGGCACGGACAACGGCGCGGCCTACGCGCTCTCCAGGGTGGGGCACTTACTAGCCCTCGATGCGCTCTCGGTGTGCCAGCCCCGGTGGTTACAAGAGGTGGCCAACTCTTACCAGACGGATGCGGACGCCCAAGAACTTCTCGCCAAGCTGGCTCTCTGCGACACTGATGACCAGGGCCGCACTCTGTAGCAAGGGGTGATTCGCCAGCACAGGCGGCTCTGGATCGGCGCCAATACTGTCCTCCGAACCAAGCTGATCACTGCGTTACACCACAGCGTGGTGGGAGGACACTCTGGCGCCACCACGCCTCCTGAATTCTGGTACAACTCCTCCCACCACGCCTCGCTCAATGGCTCTCCTTTCAAGGCTCTGTACAAGCGAGAACCCAATTTGGGGTGCCTTCCTGCGGCCAGCACCACCTTTCCCGCAGATGCACCCCCTGACGAGATTGACTAAGTGACCTACACCACGCTGCTTCGTGCCCAGTTTGAACGCGCCCAGGCTCACTTCAAGAAGCAGGCCGATCGTCCTCGCGCCGAACGCGCCTTCGATGTGGGCAAGCAAGTTCTCCTCAAGCTGCAACCCTACGCGCAATCTTCCGTCGCCAACCGCCCATGCAAGAAGCTGGCATTCAAGTTCTTCGGCATGTTCACCATGGTGGAGCGCATTGGCAACCTGGCGTACCGCCTGCAATTGCCCACAGACAGCCGCATCCATTCGGTCTTCCACGTCTCCCAGCTCAAGCCATTCGTCCCCGACTATACCACCGTCTTCGCCGAGCTGCCCAAGATCCCGGGGCTCACCACCGACGAGTGTGCTCCGGTGGCCATCCTGGACCGCCGCATGATGAAGAAGGGGAACACTCCAATGGTACAAGTGCAAGTGCAATGGAACTCCATGCCGCCTTCAGCTGCTACCTGGGAAAACTACACCGTCCTGCGGCAACGCTACCCCGACGCGTAGCTCTAGGAAGAGGAAGAAGTTGCTGCTCGAACGGGGGCAAATGTCACACCTACAGATCAATCAGCAGTGGATTGAAGAAATGCAGTTCAGAGTTCTAAACCTACAACCGCGCGTCCTGGACAGCGGGCCAAGCCGGGCCCATAGTCAGGAGAGTGTGTGTGTGTGCCAGCTGCCGTGTGGCTTACTTGTATGCGTGTGTATGGATGGAGAGAGCATCGAGAATTAAATGAACCTTTTCCTTCCTGTCGACTCTTCTCTCTCCCTCGCTCTCACCTACCCTCGTCCTTCTCCCCTCATCCTGATCCTCTCCTCCCATCTCAGATCTCACAATCGGGTCGTGACAGTAGTATGAGAGAGTGGAACGTGGGATGCAATACCTGAGCACACGCGCAGTGCGAGTATTGATACGTCTCCAATGTATCTATAATTTTTGATTGTTCCATGCTATTATATTATCTGTTTTGGATGTTTAATGGGCTTTATGATGCACTTTTATATTATTTTTGGGACTAACCTATTAACCGAAGGCCCAGTGCAAATTGTTGTTTTTTGCCTATTTCAGTGTTTCGCAGAAAAGTAATATCAAACGGAATCCAAACGGAATGAAACCTTCGCGAGGATCGTTTCTGGAACAAACACAATCCAGGAGACTTGGAGTGGACGTCAAGGAAGCAACGACGCGGCCACGAGGTAGGAGGGTGCGCCCAGGGGGGTAGGCACGCCTCCCACCCTCGTGGGCCCCTCGTGGCTCCACCAACCTACTTCTTTCGCCTAAATATACCCATATACCCTTAAAACATCCGAGAGCACCACAAAACTCTATTTCCATCGCCGCAACCTTCTATACCCGTGAGATCCCATCTTGGGGCCTTTTTCGGTGCTCCGCCAGAGGGGGGATCAATCATGGAGGGCTTCTACATCAACACCATAGCCTCTCCGATGATGTTTGAGTAGTTTACCATAGACCTTCGGGTCCATAGTTATTAGCTAGATGGCTTATTCTCTCTCTTTGGATCTCAATACAAAGTTCTCCTCGATCTTCTTCGAGATCTATTCGATGTAATTCTTTTTGTGGTGTGTTTCTCGAGATCCGATGAATTGTGGGTTTATGATCAAGATTATCTATGAACAATATTTGATTCTTCTCTGAATTCTTTTATGCATGATTTAAATATCTTTGCAAGTCTCTTCGAATTATCAGTTTGGTTTAGCCTACTAGATTGATCTTTCTTGCAATGGGAGAAGTGCTTAGTGATAACCCACAAGTGTAGGGGATCGCAACAGCTTTCGAGGGTAGAGTATTCAACCCAAATTTATTGATTCGACACAAGGGGAGCCAAAGAATATTCTTAAGTATTAGCAGTTGAGTTGTCAATTCAACCACACTTGGATAACTTAGTATCTACAGCAAAGTATTTAGTAGCAAAGTAGTATGATAGTAATGGTAACAGTGGCAAAAGTAAAGATAATAGTTTTGTAGTAGTTGTAACAATAGCAACGGAAAAGAAAATAAGTGAAACACAATATGTGAAAAGCTCATAGGCATTGGATCAGTGATGGATGATTATGTCAGATGTGATTCCTCATGTAATAGTTATAACATAGGGTGACACAGAACAAGCTCCGATTCATCAATGTAATGTAGGCTTGTATTCCGAATATAGTCGTACATGCTTATGGAAAAGAACTTGCATGACATCTTTTGTCCTACCCTCCCGTGGCAGCGGGGTCCTAGTGGAAACTAAGGGATATTAGGGCCTCCTTTTAATAGAGAACCAGAACAAAGCATTAGCACATAGTGAATACATGAACTCCTCAAACTATGGTCATCACCGAGAAGTATCCCGATTATTGTCACTTCGGGGTTGTCGGATCATAACACATAATAGGTGACTATAGACTTGCAAGATAGGATCAAGAACTCACATATATTCATGAAAACATAATAGGTTCAGATCTGAAATCATGGCACTCGGGCCCTAGTTACAAGCATTAAGCATAGCAAAGTCATAGCAACATCAATCTCAGAACATAGTGGATACTAGGGATCAAACCCTAACAAAACTAACTTGATTACATGGTAAATCTCATCCAACCCATCACCGTCCAGCAAGCCTACGATGGAATTACTCACACACGGCTGTGAGCATCATGAAATTGGTGATGGAGGATGGTTGATGATGACGACGGCAACGAATCCCCCTCTCCGAAGCCCCAAATGGACTCCAGATCAGCCCTCCCGAGAGAGATTAGGGCTTGGCGGCGGCTCCGTGTCGTAAAACACGATGAAACTTTCTCTCTGATTTTTTTCTCCGTGAAACGGAATATATGGAGTTGGAGTTGAGGTCGGTGGAGCAACAAGGGGCCCACGAGACAGGGGGCGCGCCTAGGGGGAGGGCGCGCCCCCACCCTCGTAGACAGGGTGTGGGCCCCTGGCCTTGATTCTTTCACCAGTATTTTTTATATTTTCCAAAAGTTATCTCCGTGGATTTTCAGGTCATTCCGAGAACTTTTGTTTTCTGCACAATAAAGAACACCATGGCAGTTCTGCTGAAAACAGCATCAGTCCAGGTTAGTTTCATTCAAATCATGCAAGTTAGAGTCCAAAACAAGGGCAAAAGTGTTTGGAAAAGTAGATACGTTGGAGACGTGTCAACTCCCCCAAGCTTAAACCTTTGCTTGTCCTCAAGCAATTCAGTTGATAAACTGAAAGTGATAAAGAAAAACTTTTACAAACTCTATTTGCTCTTGTTGTTGTAAATATGTAAAGCCAACATTCAAGTTTTCAGCAAGTATTATGAACTAATCACACTCACAATAACACTTAGGTCTCACATTTACTCATATCAATGGCATAATCAGCTAGCGAGCAATAATAATAAAACTCAGATGACAACACTTTCTCAAAACAATCATAATATGATATAATAAGATGATATCTCGCTAGCCCTTTCTGAGACCACAAAACATAAATGCAGAGCACCTTTAAAGATCAAGGACTGACTAAACATTGCAATTCATGGTAAAAGAGATCTAGTCAAGTCATACCCAATATAAACTAATAGTAATGAATGCAAATGACAATGTGCTCTCCAGCGGGTGCTTTTTAATAAGAAGGATGATGACTCAACATAAAAGTAAATAGATAGGCCCTTCGCAGAGGGAAGCAGGGATTTGTAGAGGTGCCAGAGCTCGATTTCAAAATAGAGATGAATAACATTTTGAGCGGCATACTTTCACTATCAACGCAACAACTATGAGATGGCGATATCTACCATACTACATGCATTATAGGCGGTTCCCAAATAGAATGGTAAAAGTTTATACTCCCCCGCCATCAACAAGCATCAATCCATGGCTTGCTCGAAACAACGAGTGCCTCCAACTAACAACAGCCCTGGGGGAGTTTTTTTTAATTATTTTGATTTGCTTTGATCTTTTTGGATCATGGGACTGGGCATCCCGGATACCGGCCCTTTCTTGTGAATGAGGAGCGGAGTCCACTCCTCTTGAGAATAACCCACCTAGCATGGAAGATACAGGCAGCCCTAGTTGAAACATGAGCTGCTCGAACATACAAAATAGAATTTTATTTGAAGGTTTGGAGTTTGGCACATACAAATTTACTTGGAACGGCAGGTAGATACCGCATATAGGAAGGTATGGTGGACTCATATGGAACAACTTTGGGGTTTATGGAGTTTGGATGCACAAGCAGTATTCTCGCTTAGTACAGGTGAAGGCTAGCAAAAGACTGGGAAGCGACCAACTGAGAGAGCGACAACAGTCATGAACATGCATTAAAATTAATTTACACCAAGCACAAGCATGAGTAGGATATAATCTACCATGAACATAAATATCATGAAGGCTATGTTGATTTTTTTTCAACTACATGCATGAACATGTGCCAAGTCGAGTCACTCAATTCATTCAAAGGAGGATACCATCCCATCATACCACATCATAATCATTTTAATAGCATGTTGGCATGCAAGGTAAACCATTATAACTCATAGCTAATCAAGCATGGCACAAGTAACTATAATCTCTAAATGTCATTGCAAATATGTTTACTTCATAATAAGCTGAATCAGGAACGATGAACAATCATATTTACAAAAACAAGAGAGGTTGAGTTCATACCAGCTTTTCTCATCTCAATAAGTCCATCATATATCGTCATTATTGCCTTTCACTTGCACGACCGAACGATGTGTATAATAATAATAGTGCACGTGCATTGGACTAAGCTGGAATCTGCAAGCATTCAACTCAAGAGAGAAGACAAAGTAATATGGGCTCTAAGCTAAATAAACAATCATGCATATGGGAGCCATTAAACATTTTCAATAGGGTCTTCTACTCTCGACCCCCAAAGGAAGGAAAAGAAAATAAAACTATTTACATGGGAAAGCTCCCAACAAGCAAGAAAAAGAAGAACGAGAAATCTTTTGGGGTTTTCATTTTAATTTCTACTACAAGCATGGAAATTAAACTGACTAATTTTTTTTTGTTTTTCTTAAGGTTTATCAAACACACAAGAAGAAAGCTAGAAAAAGAAAATTAAACTAGCATGGATAATACAATGAAAGAGTATGAGCACCGACAGCTAGAATAGTGTGTGAGCATGAATGTAAAGTCGGTGAGAAATACGTACTCCCCCAAGCTTAGGCTTTTGGCCTAAGTCGGTCTAATGCCAAGGGTAGCCTGGCTGATATCCGTAGTTGTAACTAGGGTCGTACTGAGATGCAGCAGCAAATGCCTCCTGAGCTGCAGCATGTTGGCGAGCCACCTCCGCTCTCCCCTCGTGTTCAGCTGCCTCCTCCCTAGTAACAACATATCTTCGTTTTGCCTGGTAATCAAAAAGGAAAGGAGCAGGGAGAGTAACATGGACAGAGCTATGTATGTCAAAGATTAGTCGATACTGGAGGAATTGTTCATTCCTCAAAAGAAAATGATGTTTGACCATTGCATCATAATCTAAATAAGCAGGAGGCAACACCATATCCCCCTCTCGTGGAGCTATACCAAGATAATTAGCAACACGAGTCGCATAAATACCTCCAAATAAATCTCCAAACATACCATTATTATGCAACCTACGTGCAACTATTGCCCCCAAGTTGTAATCTTTATTACCTAACACAGCACTCTTGAGGACACAAAGATCAGGGACACACATGTGACATGCTTCATCTTTACCGTTAATGCATCTACCAATGAAGAGAGCAAAATAATGTATAGCAGGAAAATGAATATTCCCTATGGTAGCTTGTGCTATATCCCTAGATTCTCCCACAGTAATACTAGCAAGAAAGTCTTTATATTCAGATTTGTGGGGGTCATTAACATTGCCCCACTGCGGGAGTTTGCAAGCAGTTGTAAAATCTTCTAAGTTCATGGTATAAGATTTATCATAAATATCAAACATGACACTCTGAGAATTACGTGAACATTTATATTTAAACCTTCTAACAAATGAATCAGTCAATTGATAGTACTGAGGACACTAATCTTGTAAGAAGTCCTCAAGATCGACATTACGCACATATGCGTCAAATTCATCCTTAATGCCTGCATTGACCATAAAATTGTATGATGGCCACTCACAACCTCACACTTCTGCGTCCCTCGGTGGTTCATCGTCTTGCTCATTCATAGCCCGCCTGGGTCCTTTCTTTATTGAGGAACCACCTTGATACATTCTCCTAGACATATTTCTTTTTCTGAAAAATTTCTGAAATTTTAGTAACTTCAAAATAAAAGTGAATAAAACTAAACAAGATTGGTAGCAACTACTCCTACAAGTGCCTAGAGCCTATATCATGCATTAGAATTACTTGGGACCTCATAAATTTGACATGCAAGCTCAAGAACAGGGTCACCTATGCAGCAAAAATTTGCAATGAATAAAGCACTAGAACAAAAACTAATTGGACCAATGGAGGAGTCACATACCAAGCAACAATCTCCCAAAGCAGTTTTGTGAATGGAGCTTTGAGCAAGGAGATCGAAAATCGCAGCAAAATGAGCTAGAACTCGTGCTTCACCTGGATGGGGATTTTTTGGGAATAAGATGGAGTGTGTGGGTGTAGGAATAAGTGGAGGGGGGCCACCATGGGCCCACGAGATAGGGGGGCGTGCCCAGGGGGTGTGGGCGCGCCCTCCACCCTCGTGGCCAGGTGCTTGCCCCTCCTGTAGTGTTTTCAGTGCCTAAAATCCTCAAGTATTCCATAAAAAATCATACTAAATTTGCAGGGCATTTGGAGCGCTTTTATTTTCGAGATATTTTTTATTGCACGGATAATTCAGAAAACGGACAGATAATACTATTTTTGCTTTATTTATTTTAGATAACAAAAAGTAAAAAGAGGGTACAGAAGGTTGTGCCTTCTAGTTTCATCCATATCATGATCATCAAAATGAATCCACTAACAAGGTTGATCAAGTCTTATTAAGAAACTCATTCCGAATAACACGGAACCAGAGAAATTTCGAATAACACTAAATTACCTCAACGGAGATATGCACATCCCCAACAATAAGAATATCATATTTTTTCTTGACATTAGGAAGAGGAAATTCAAAACCTCCAATTATGATAGTTGGAACTTTTCCAATAGAATTGATGCTATGAATTTGAGATTGTTTCCTCGGAAAGTGTACCGTATGCTCATTACCATTAACATGAAAAGTGACATGGCCTTTGTTGCAATCAATAACAGCCCCTGCAGTATTCAAAAAGGGTCTACCAAGGATAATCGACATACTATCGTCCTCGGGAATATCAAGAATAACAAAGTCCGTTAAGATAGTGACATTTGCAACCACAACAGGCACATCCTCACAAATACTGACAGGTATAGCAGTTGATTTATCAGCCATTTGCAAATATATTTCAGTAGGTGTCAACTTATTCAATTCAAGTCTACGATATAAAGAGAGAGGCATAACACTAACACCGGATCCAAGATCACATAAAGCAGTTTTAACATAATTTCTTTTAATGGAGCATGGTATAGTTGGAACCCCTGGATCTCCAAGTTTCTTTGTTATTCCACCCTTAAAAGTATAATTAGCAAGCATGGTGGAAATTTCAGCTTCCGGTATCTTTCTTTTATTTGTAATGATATCCTTCATATATTTAGCATAAGGATTTAATTTAAGCATATTAGTCAAGCACATACGTAAGAAGATAGGTCTAATCATTTCAGCAAAGCGCTCGAAATCCTCATCATCCTTTGTCTTGGATGGTTTAGGAGGAAAGGGCATGGGTTTCTGAATCCATGGTTCTCTTTCTCTACCCTGTTTCCTAGCAACAAAATCTCTCTTATCATAACGTTGATTCTTTGATTGTGGGTTATCAAGATCAACAGCAGGTTCAATCTCTACATCATTATTTTTGCTAGGTTGAGCATCAGCATGAACATTATCATTAACATTATCACTAGGTTCATGTTCATCACCTGATTGTGTTTCAGCATCAGAAATAGAAATATCATTGGGATTCCCAGGTGTGTCTACAATAGGTTCACTAGAAGCATGCAATGTCCTATCGTCTTTCTTTTTCTTCTTTTTAGAAGAACTAGGTGCCTCTAAATTATTTCTCTGAGAATCCTGCTCGATTCTCTTGGGGTGGCCTTCAGGATACAAAGGTTCCTGAGTCATTCTACCAGTTCTAGTAGCCACTCTAACAGCAAAGTCATGTTTATTATTTAATTCATCGAGCAAATCACTTTGACCTTTAAGTACTTGCTCAGCTTGAGTGGTAACCATAGAAGCATATTTGCTAATGAGTTTAAGTTCACCTTTAACTCTAGCCATATAATCACTCAAGCATCCTATCTCGGAAGAATTATTCTTTAATTTTCTACCAACATAAGAATTAAAACTTTCTTGTCTAGCCATAAAGTCATCAAATTCATCTAAGCATGGGCTATGAAATTTACTAGACGGGATTTCAACTTTATCATATCTATAGAGAGAATTTACCTTTACTACTTGTGTCGGGTTATCAAGACAATGTGTTTCTTCAACGGGCGGTATATTAAGACCATGTATTTCTTCAATAGGAGGTAAATTCTTAACATCTTCAGCTTTTATACCTTTTTCTTTCATTGATTTCTTTGCCTCTTGCATATCTTCAGGACTCAGAAATAGAACTCCCCTCTTCTTCGGAGTAGGTTTGGGGATAGGCTCAGTAGTTAGCTTAATTGGTTCAGGAATTGCCTCAGGAATTGGCTCAGGGTGAGTCCAATTATTTTCATTAGTCAACATATTATTCAATAGTAATTCAGCTTGGTCGACTGTTCTTTCCTTGAAAACACAACCAGCACAACTATCCAAGTAGTCCTTGGAAGCATCGGTTAGTCCATTATAAAAGATATCAAGTATTTCATTTTTCTTAAGAGGATGATCAGGCAAAGCATTAAGTAATCGGAGAAGCCTCACCCAAGCTTGTGGGAGACTCTCTTCTTTGATTTGCACAAAATTACATATTTCTCGCAAGGCAGCTTGTTTCTTATGAGCAGGAAGATATTTAGCAGAGAAGTAATAAATCATATCCTGGGGACTACACACACAACCAGGATCAAGAGAATTAAACCAAGTCTTAGCATCACCCTTTAATGAGAACGGAGATATCTTAAGGATATAATAATAGCGAGACTTCTCATCATTAGTAAACAGGGTGGCTATATCATTTAACTTGGTAAGATGTGCCACAACAGTTTCAGATTCAAGGCCATAAAAAGGATCAGATTCAACCAAAGTAATTATTTCAGGATCAACAGAGAATTCATAATCCTTATCAGTAACACAGATAGGTGAAGTAGCAAAAGCAGGGTCAGGTTTCATTCTAGCATTAAGAGATTGCTGCTTCCATTTAGCTAATAACTTCTTAAGATCATATCTATCTTTGCAAGCAAAAATAGCTCTAGCAGCTTCTTCATTCATAACATAACCCTGAGGAACAAGAGGTAATTCATAATCAGGGGGAGAACTTTCATCATCACTATCATCAATAATAGCTTCTTCAATAATTTCATTCTCTCTAACCCTAGCAAGTTGTTAATCAAGAAATTCACCTAATGGCACAGTAGTATCACACATAGAAGTAGTTTCATCATAAGTATCATGCATAGCAGAAGTGGAATCATCAATAACATGCGACATATCAGAATTCAAAGCAGTTGCAGGTTTAGGTGTCGCAAGCTTACTAATAATGAAAGAAGAATCTAGTGCAGAGCTAGATGGCAGTTCCTTACCTCCCCTCATAGTTGAGGGCAAAATCTTAGTTCTTTCGTCTTTCAAGTTCCTCATAGTGATCAACAGATATAAATCCCAAGTGACTCAAAGAATAGAACTATGCTCCCCGGCAACGGCGCCAGAAATTAGTCTTGATAACCCACAAGTGTAGGGGATCACAACAGCTTTCGAGGGTAGAGTATTCAACCCAAATTTATTTATTCGACACAAGGGGAGCCAAAGAATATTCTTAAGTATTAGCAGTTGAGTTGTCAATTCAACCACACCTGGATAACTTAGTATATGCAGCAAAGTATTTAGTAGCAAAGTAGTATGATAGTAATGGTAACAGTGGCAAAAGTAAAGATAATAGTTTTGTAGTAGTTGCAACAGTAGCAACGGAAAAGTAAATAAGCGAAACACAATATGTGAAAATTTCATAGGCATTGGATCAGTGATGGATGATTATGTCGGATGTGATTCCTCATGTAATAGCTATAACATAGGGTGACACAGAACTAGCTCCAATTCATCAATGTAATGTAGGCATGTATTCCGAATATAGTCATATGTGCTTATGGAAAAGAACTTGCATGACATCTTTTGTCCTACCCTCCCGTGACAGCGGGATCCTAGTGGAAACTAAGGGATATTAAGGCCTCCTTTTAATAGAGAACTGGAACAAAGCATTAGCACATAGTGAATACATGAACTCCTCAAACTATGGTCATCACCGAGAAGTATCCCGATTATTGTCACTTCGGGGTTGTCGGATCATAACACATAATAGGTGACTATATACTTGTAAGATAGGATCAAGAACTCACATATATTCATGAAAACATAATAGGTTCAGATCTAAAATCATGGCACTCGGGCCCTAGTGACAAGCATTAAGCATAGCAAAGTCATAGCAACATCAATCTCGGAACATAGTGGATACTAGGGATCAAACCCTAACAAAACTAACTTGATTACATGGTAAATCTCATCCAACCCATCACTGTCCAGCAAGCCTACGATGGAATTACTCACGCACGACGGTGAGCATCATGAAATTGGTGATGGAGGATGGTTAATGATGACAACGGCGGCGAAACCCCTCTCTGGAGCCCCGGACGGACTCAAGATCAGCCCTCCCGAGAGAGATTAGGGCTTGGCGGCGGCTTCGTATCATAAAACGCAATGAAACTTTCTCTCTAATTTTTCTCTCTGCGAAACAGAATATATGGAGTTGGAGTTGAGGTCGGCGGAGCAACAGGGGGCCCATGAGACAGGGGGGCGTGCCCAGGGGGAGGGCGCGCCCCCACCCTCGTGGACAGGGTGTGGCCCCCCTGGCCTTGATTCTTTTGCCAGTATTTTTTATATTTTCCAAAAGTTATCTCCGTGGATTTTCAGGTCATTCCGAGAACTTTTGTTTTCTGCACAATAAACAACACCCTGGCAGTTATGCTGAAAACAACGTCAGTCCGGGTTAGTTTCATTCAAATCATGCAAGTTAGAGTCCAAAACAAGGGCAAAAGTGTTTGGAAAAGTAGATACATTGGAGACGTATCACTTAGCTTTGGGTTCAATCTTGCGGTGTCCTTTCCCAGTGACAGCAGGGGCAACAAGGCACGTATTGTATTATTGCCATCAAGGATAAAAAGATGGGGTTTATATCATATTGCTTGAGTTTATCCCTCTACATCATGTCATCTTGCCTAATGTTTTACTCTGTTCTTATGAACTTAATACTCTAGATGCATGCTGGATAGCGGTCGATGTGTGGAGTAATAGTAGTAGATGCAGAATCGTTTCGGTCTACTTGTCACAGACGTGATGCCTATATACATGATCATGCCTAGATATTCTTATAGCTATGCGCTTTTCTATCAATTGCTCGACAGTAATTTGTTCACCCACCGTAGAATAAGCTATCTTGAGAGAAGCCACTAGTGAAACCTATGGCCCCCGGGTCTATTTTCCATCATATTAATCTCTCGTCAACTAGCTATTTTTGTCGCTGTTTATTTTGCAATCTTTAATTTTCAATCTATACAACAAAAATACCAAAAATATTTATTTTATTATCTTTATCAGATCTCACTTTTGCAAGTGGACGTGAAGGGATTGACAACCCCTTTATCGCATTGGTTGCAAGGTTCTTGATTGTTTGTGCAGGTACGAGGGATTTGCGTGTAGTCTCCTACTGGATTGATACCTTGGTTCTCAAAAACTGAGGGAAATACTTATGATACTTTGCTGCATGACCCTTTCCTCTTCAAGGGAAAACCAACGCATGCTCAAGAGGTAGCAAGAAGGATTTCTGGCGTCGTTGCCGGGGAGGTTTATGCCAAGTCAAATCAAGATTTGATCTCCCGTCAATGTGCCGATTTCTGGTGCCGTTACCGAGGAGATCAACGCACAAGTCAAGATATACCGAGTACCCATCACAAACTCTTATCCCTCCCATTACATTATTTTCCATTTGCCTCTTGTTTTCCTCTCCCCCACTTCACCTTTTCCGTTTTATTCGCCCTTTTTCGTTCACCTTTTTCTCGTTAGATCTTTTGTTTGCTTGTGTTGCCATGTGCCTTCTATATGCTTGCATCTTTGCTTGCTGAAAACCTATTGTTATGGATCCTCATCCTCTTGCTAATCTTTTTAAAAGATCCAATTATGATGAACATATTGCTAGTGAGTTTTGTGCACTATATTATCTTTATGAGGTTTTTCTTGAAATTCGTGAATCTGAAAATTGTGATGAAGTGTTGAAAGAAGAAACTTATGAAGTGATTCACGATAGCTCCTTGAATGAAAAGCATGATTGCAATGATATTATTATAAATTCTATTAATGTCAATTGTGTTAATGATATGCAGAACCGTAGGCTTGGGGATGCTAGTTTGCTATGTCCACTACTTGTTGCAATGATCATGATTGGGGTGATTCTTCTTACAATCTTGAAAATTTATTTAAGACCCATGATGATTATGAGATTGATAATAATGTTTACAATAATACTGAAAGTGGGTTTGGAAGAGTGTCAAATTTAGATCCCACATATTTGGATAATGATCAATCTTATGAAGTTTTTGAGAAAAGTGGGTTTCGAGAGGTCACGACTTTAGTTAATGATATTCCCACTATTTTGGAAGAGTGTCAACTTTGCATACATGTGGATCGTGTTAAGAATATGTTTTGTGATAGCTATATTGCTGAATTTTCTTATGATCATACATGTAATTATTATGAGAGAGGAAAATATGGTTGTAGAAATTTTCATGTTACTAAGTTACCTCTCGTCATGTTGAGATTGCTTTTGTTTCTTTCTTCTTCCTTGCATATGCTAGTTTTTGCTTGTCTTGATAATTTGTTTGCCTATAAGATGCCTATGCATAGGAAGTATGTTAGACTTAGATGTGTTTTTCACGTACTTTATGATGCTCTCTTTGTGCTTCAATTCTTGTCTTTCATTTGAGCATCATCGAAATTATCAATGCCTAGCTAGGGGCGTTAAACGATAGCGCTTGTTGGGAGGCAACCCAATTTTATTTTTCTTTCTTGCTTTTTGTTTCTGTTTAGTAATAAATAATTCATATAGCCTCTTTTTAGATGTGGTTTTATGTTTTAATTAGTGTTTGTGCCAAATATAACCTTTGGGAAGACTTGGGTGAAGTCTTTGTGATCTTGCTGTGAAAAACAGAAACTTTAGCGCTCACGAGATTAGCTGCCATTTTTTACTGGAGAGTGATTTTAGGTTGAATCTTTTTTAATATGATTAATAGACAAATTCCTCATGGCCACCAATTTATTTAAGAATTTTTTTAGTTACAGAAGCATACGTTTTATACAGATTGCTACAGACTCTTCTGTTTTTGACAGATTCTGTTTTTCGTGTGTTTTTGCTTATTTTGATGAATCTATGGCTAGTATCGGGGGGTATGAACTATAGAGAAGTTGGAATAAAGTAGGTTTAACACCAATATAAATAAATAATGAGTTCATTACATTACCCTAAAGTGGTGATTTTTTTTCTTATACTAACGGAGCTCATGAGATTTTTTGTTGAGTTTTGTGTTGTGAAGTTCTCAAGTTTTGGGTAAAGATTTGATGGATTTTGGAATAAGGAGTGGCAAGAGACTAAGCTTGGGGATTCCCAGGTCACCACAAGGTAAAATTCAAGGACAACCAAAAGCCTGAGCTTGGGGATGCCCCGGAAGGCATCCCCTCTTTCGTCTTCGTCTATCGGTAACTTTACTTGAGGCAATATTTTTATTCACCGCATGATATGTGTTTTGCTTGGAGCGTCTTGTATGATTTGAGTCTTTGCTTTTTAGTTTACCACAATCATCCTTGTTGTACACACCTTTTGGATAGACACACATAAATCAGAATTTATTAGAATACTATATGTGCTTCACTTATATCTTTTGAGCTAGATAGTTTTGCTCTAGTGCTTCACTTATATCTTTTAGAGCACGGTGGTGGTTTTATTTTATAGAAATTATTGATCTATCATGCTTCACTTATATTATTTTGAGAGTCTTTTAGAACAGCATGGTAATTTGCTTTGGCTATAAAATTTGTCCTAATATGATGGGCATCCAAGATGGGTATAATAAAAACGTTCATATAAAGTGCATTGAATACTATGAGATGTTTGATTCTTTATGATTGTTTTGAGATATGAAGATAGTGATATTAGAGTCATGCTAGTAGAGTAGTTGTGAACTTGAGAGATACTTGTGTTAAAGTTTGTGATTCCTGTAGCATGCACGTATGGTGAACCGTTATGTGATGAAGTTGGAGCATGATTTATTTATTGATTGTCTTCCTTATGAATGGCAGCCGGGGACGAGCAATGGTTTTTTCCTACCAATCTATCCCCCTAGGAGCATGCACGTAGTACTTCGTTCCAATAACTAATGTATTTTTGCAATAAGTATGTGAGTTCTTTATGACTAATGTTGAGTCCATGGATTATACGCACTCTCACCCTTCCACCATTGCTAGCCTATCAAATACCGTGCACCTTTCACCGGTATCATACACCCACCATATACCTTCCTCAAAACAGCCACCATACCTACCTATTATGGCATTTCCCTAGCCATGCCGAGATATATTGCCATGCAACTTTTCACAGTTCCTTTTATTATGACACGCTCCATCATTGGCATATTGCTTTGCATGATCATGTAGTTGACATCGTATTTGTGGAAAATCCACCTTCATAATTGTTTCATACATGTCACTCTTTGCACATCCCGGTACACCGCCGGAGGCATTCACATAGAGTCATATTTTGTTCTAAGTATCGAGTTGTAATTCTTGAGTTGTAAGTAAATAAAAGTGTGATGATCATCATTATTAGAGCATTGTCCCAGTGAGGAAAGGATGATGGAGACTATGATTCCCCCACAAGTCGGGATGAGACTCCGGACGAAAAAATAAAAAATAAAAAAGGAGGCCATAAAAAAAGAGAAAAGGCCCAAATAAAATAAATGAGAGAAAAAGAGAGAAGGGACAATGCTACTATCCTTTTATCACACTTGTGCTTCAAAGTAGCACCATGATCTTCATGATAGAGAGTCTCCTATGTTGTCACTTTTATACTAGTGGGAATTTTACATTATAAGAACTTGGCTTGTATATTCCAATGATGGGCTTCCTCAAATTGCACTAGGTCTTCGTGAGCAAGCGAGTTGGAGCACACCCACTTAGATTCATTTGTTGAGCTTTCATACACTTATAGCTCTAGTGCATCCGTTGCATGGCATCCCTACTCACTCTCATTGATATCTATTGATGGGCATCTCCATAGCCCGTTGATACGCCTAGTTGATGTGAGACTATCTTCTCCTTTTTGTCTTCTCCACAACCACCATTCTATTCCACCTATAGTGCTATGTCCATGGCTCACGCTCATGTATTGCGTGAAAATTGAAAAAGTTTGAGAACATCAAAAGTATGAAACAAGTGCTTGGCTTGTCATCGGGGTTGTGCATGATTTAAATATTTTGTGTGATGAAGATAGAGCATAGCCAGACTATATGATTTTGTAGGGATAACTTTCTCTCGCCATGTTATTTTGAGAGGACATGATTGCTTTATTAGTATGCTTGAAGTATTATTATTTTTATGTCAATATTAAACTTTTATATTGAATCTTTTGGATTTGAGCATTCATGCCACAATAAAGAGAATTACTTTGAAAATTATGTTAGGTAGCATTCCACCTCAAAAATTATGTTTTTAACATTTACCTACTCGAGGACGAGCAGGAATTAAGCTTGGGGATGCTTGATACGTCTCCAACGTATCTATAATTTTTTATTGTTCCATGCTATTATATTATCTGTTTTGGATGTTTAATGGGCTTTATTATGCACTTTTATATTATTTTTGGGACTAACCTATTAATCGAAGGCCTAGTGCAAATTGCTGTTTTTTTCCCTATTTCAGTGTTTCGCAGAAAAGGAATATCAAATGGAATCCAAACGGAATGAAACCTTCGCGAGGATCGTTTCTGGAACAAACGCAATCTAGGAGACTTGGAGTGGACGTCAAGGAAGCAACGAGGCGGCCATGAGGTAGGAGGGCACGCCTAGGGGGGTAGGCACGCCTCCCACCCTCATGGGCCCCTCGTGGCTCCACCGACCTACTTCTTTCACCTATATATACTCATATACCCTGAAAACATCTGAGGGCACCACGAAACCCTATTTCCACCACCGCAACCTTCTGTACCTGTGAGATCCCATCTTGGGGCCTTTTCCGGTGCTCCGTCGGAGGGGGAATCAATCACGGAGGGCTTCTATATCAACACCATAGCCTCTCTGATGATGTGTGAGTAGTTTACCACAGACCTTCGGGTCCATAGTTATTAGCTAGATGGCTTCTTCTCTCTCTTTGGATCTCAACACAAAGTCTCCTCAATCTTCTTGGAGATCTATTCGATGTAATTCTTTTTGCGGTGTGTTTGTCGAGATCCGTTGAATTGTGGATTTATGATCAAAATTATCTATGAACAATATTTGATTCTTCTCTGAATTCTTTCATGCATGATTTAAATATCTTTGCAAGTCTCTTAGAATTATCAGTTTGGTTTGGCCTACTAGATTGATCTTTCTTGCAATGGGAGAAGTGCTTAGCTTTGGGTTCAGTCTTGCGGTGTCCTTTCCCAATGACAGCTGGGGCAGCAAGGCACGTATTGTATTGTTGCCATCGAGGATAAAAAGATGGGGTTTATATCATATTGCTTGAGTTTATCCCTCTACATCATGTCATCTTGCCTAATGCGTTACTCTGTTCTTATGAACTTAATACTCTAGATGCATGCTGGATAGCGGTCGATGTGTGGAATAATAGTAGTAGATGCAGGTCTACTTATCACGGACGTGATGCATATATACATGATCATGCCTAGATATTCTCATAACTATGCACTTTTCTATCAATTGCTCGACGCTTTTCTATCAATTGCTCGACAGTAATTTGTTCACCCACCATAGAATATGCTATCTTGATAGAAGCCACTAGTGAAACCTATGGCCCCCGGGTCTATTTTCCATCATATTAATCTCTTGTCAACTAGCTATTTCTGTCGCTGTTTATTTTGCAATCTTTACTTTTCAATCTATACAACAAAAATACCAAAAATATTTATTTTATTATCTTTATCAGATATCACTTTTGGAAGTGGCCGTGAAGGGATTGAAAATCCCTTTATCGCATTGGTTGCAAGGTTCTTGATTGTTTGTGCAGGTACGAGGGATTTCCGTGTAGTCTCCTACTGGATTGATACCTTGGTTCTCAAAAACTGTCGGAAATACTTACGCTACTTTGCTGCATCACCCTCCTCTTCAAGGGAAAACCAACGCATGCTCAAGAGGTAGCAAGTATGACGACCACGCGCAATGGTGACCCCAATGGCGCAGCGGCGCTGCGCTTCTCCCGTAGACGGCGACGGTGCCCATCAGTGACTTCACACACACACACGCGCGCAGGGGTTGTACCGTGTCTGTGCTCCTGCTCGACGGTGCCGCAAGTTCCACTGCCTCATGCGCTGACTGACGTGTGGTGGTGAAGATGTCGCTGGGCGTGGAGGCATCTTCCCAGTGGAGAGCTCCTCCCCCGTGCGCCCATCATTGGTGGCCAGCCGTGGATCTCCTTGTCCACCGGTGCGGCTGCTCCTCCACGACTCGAGCAGAAGTGAGGGATGGTGGCAATCTTGTGGGGAGGAGGGAGGCGCATAGGAGTGGAGAGAGCGATGAGGGAGAAGCAGTGGCAGCACACGAGAGGTGCGGGGGAGAAAAAAATGAGACCAACCCAAAGGCTAACCCTTGTTGGCAATTCTTTTATAGAAGAAATTCCACGACCATGAGCACCGCGCGTTCAAGTCGGGGCTCAAACTCGGGTGGATTGGTAGCTACCCTAGCTTCCCAGGTCGACGCCCCGTCCTCAGGTGCAAGGGAGAAAGAGATGTGAGAGGAGAGAGCCCAAACCTAGCATCCGATCCGATTGGGAAGAGGGCAACGAATTAGGGCAATCCCTATGGTGTCGGTTCATCCAAAATTCCGCAAGTGCCCTCAATGGGCGGCCAAAATTACAGGCGGTGGTATGCCTTTTTTGCTGCATACGAAGCCCACTGGGCACTCTTCTATGTACAACCGCTGACGGGCGTGTCCCACAGGTGGCTGGCTCCCACGAATCAGTGACCTACAACCAATATTCAGAGTGGGAAATGAAATGAGGACAAAAATGAGAAACGGCTAGAACGAACGAGCGGTTAGGATTGGGACACGACATCGAGGAGGACCAGATCAAACGGTCACCATTGCAATCGATCTGGAAAGGCCCTTGTTCTAGCATGAATCAAGAATTTAGATTACACCCAAAGGTACAAAGGGGAGTCATGGCCACCCAATCGGTCACTTGCCTCATCTCTTTATATTAAAGAAGGCGAAGTGAAGTTGCCGCTCCCTCGAGCGGTCCACCAGCACCTCCAAGGAGAGCTTAGAGCATCTACTGGCAGACTTGGCAAATCCGACTCCTCAAACGTTCGTGTGAGGGAAAATCCGATCACTTAAATGTCCGTGTGGACATTAACAGGTCACGTCTCAAGAAATGCATTCTACATCCTGATACCCCAAATCCATATTATTACATGCAAAGCAGCGATCTTTGAGCGGAGCTTCGTCCAGTTCCGCTCTGCTTGTCGAGCTCCGTTGTGGCCATGTCCAGCGGCCGGCTGCGCCCCTCAGTGTTGGTCCGGTCGACGGCAAGGTGGAGTAGGGCATGGGACTCGAGTCGACTCACGGGAAGGTGCCGCCATGTCCCATACCCTACTCTTCCTCGTCGGAGCCTGGAACCCATTGGGTGCCGGTGGATGTCAGATCAATGATGGATCCGTCCAGGGATGAGCCGCCGATATCCATCACGAAGCGGTTGCGACGGTCGGACTGGTGCACCGTACGGTGCACCGGAGAATGCAACCCCGCCTCGCCAACATCCACCGCAGCGAGCGCTGCCGCCGCGTCCCGTGACCACTGCCACGCACGATGGACATGCCGCACCATGTTTGCGTCGGACGACGCCCACGATGTGTCCATGGCCTCCGTGCGTCAACAAAGGGGTTGCACGTCCACCACCGCGTTCGAATGTCAGACGGACTGCACTGAATCCAGTGAGGCAGCGATTGCTACCCCAGCGCCAGATCCATGCGCCATTTGGGCGGACGCAATGGATTTCCAACGGAAGGAGTCCGAGCACTGCCGTGCACGGGCCTCCTCCCGGGCGCGGCGGAGCGCAAGCCGGACGATCATCTCCTCATCGGGGCCGCGTGGGATGAGCTCAGGGTCTAAGGATCTGGAGGTGAAGGACTCGGATCCACTGCCCTCCATGCCGAAGACTACCGGACGGTGTCGGGGATGAGCTTCGGTGGCGAAGGGGAGTGGAGGGAAGTGGCTAGGGTTTGGTCTGGCGAGCGAATGAGGAAGAATTTATGAGGGGTCCGGTGGGCAAGCGTGGGGCGGGTCTTGTTGAGTATATTGATTATTAGGAAAGACGAGATAGACTAGGATTTGTTCTGACTTGTCTTGTACTCCAAGTTGATCATTGTACTCCTATATATATGCCCACGAGGCTCACGCAATACAACAACTATTCCACCAAATCACTCTCTCCCTTCTGACATGGTATCAGTTTCCGGGTTCTAAACCCTAGTCGCCGCCGCTTCCGCACCCGCGTGCCGCCCCTGGGGCGGTCGGCCTCCATGACCGCCACCGGGGGCCGCGCCGCTCGTACCTAGGGTTCGTCTGCCGGTCGTATGGACCGGCTGCCCTAGAGAGTCTTTTCCCCGAGCCCTTGCTCTCGGGTTTTCTCTCTCCCGCCGGTCATCTTGATCAGTGTTTTTTACTTTCCAATCTAATCTTGATCAATTTGCGTCGCCCGCCGCCGCCGTCGACCCCATGCGCCTCTACTCCAACACCGGCGCGATCGGTCGGCTTCTTCACCGACCCGGCGGCCTCGTGCATCGTTCGCGCATCTGCAGCCGGTTGCCCCGACCCGGCGGCCTCGTGCGCCGTCCGCGCATCTGCCCGCCGGTCGCCCCGACCTGGAGGCCTCGCGTCATGCAGCAGTTGTTGGGATCTACGGTAGGGTGCGTCGACTGCAAATTAAAAATTCCTACACGTAGAACAACTAAGAACATGCTATGAGAGATGGATCACAGTTTGTAACCACTAGACGCACAGTGTCATGCAGCGGAAGAAGAGTTGGGGCAGCGCTTCCGCGTGGATCGTCTCCTCCTCGTCCGATCTCCTTTGAACAGTCGGTCATCCGATCCCATGTACAAGTTCGCCGGAGCGGCGCAAATGCACCGCCTCTAACGGTATCCGCGCAAGCAGGAACACCATGCAGCGGACTGCTAGGTCCGATCACACAGTCGGCAGCGAGTGGAGGTGGCTATTCGCAACACATGCAAACCCTAGTCGCAATGCTGAAGCGATCAACCGCATGAGTGTGCCGCACCTCCACTTTATATAGGCGTCCATCACGGGCTCAACACTTGGGCCTCGCACGTACCCTAAAGCCCAAAATCTGTTCGGCCGGGATCCGAGTCCGAGTAGGATGATATCTGACTCGTGGAGTCCGATCCGGCCTCACAGGTTCCTTCCCTTAAGCACGCGACCCCTTAGGTTCAAGTCAGCTTGGTCGCAGGCCGGATCACCTCCGACCTGCTCGGCTAGTAGCGGCCTCTAGCAAGGCATGCCGAGCACCAAGTAGACTATGAAGCTGGTTAGGCGAACCTGTACAACATGTCACACTTCTGTTCCCTTCGCCACATGATATATGTTGTCGGGCTCAAGGCGAGATTGTCATCCTTGTGCTAGCCCGAGCTCTTTCTCATTCCAGTGATACCAACCACAAACCAGATTATCTCATAATCCCTGTCGCATGGCCATGCTTATCCTGGTCGGATCACACGAGGGGCCCAGAGTATATCTCTCCTGATCGGAGGGGCAAATCCCATCTTGCTCGACCATGTCTCGCAGCATGGGACTGGACAAACCCGAAACCTACCTTTGTAACTACCCAGTCACGGAGTAGCGTTTGGTCGGCCCAAAGCAAGTCTGTCACCATCCCGAGTACAAGCGTCAGCTCAGGTCTTAGGACATAGAACTTATGTGAAAGGACATTCGGTGCCCCCATGTGTGGTTTTGGTAATTGATGACATTCTTTATGGACTAATGGTTGCATTGAGTTATATTTGAAGGATTTGTCCATAGGCATTTCTTGAAGTCCATGTGTTGGTTTCAAGGAGTTTATGTGTTGACCAAGGTGCTATTAAGGAATTATCCAAAGATTGGTCATGTGAGTGTTGAGCTTATTGCAAGCATGTCTTGAAGAAGAAGATTGTGTGATCATTCATGTTTACCTTCAAGACATCATCCAAACTAAGAGATTTGGAAAGATTCAAGGTTGATCAAGACTAAGTCAAGAGTGAATCAAGTTGATCAACTCACAAAGCGTAAAAGATGTACCGAGAGGGATCAAGTGATCCCATGGTATGGTAAGTATTGTCCATTGCACTTTGTGTACTAACCCATGGTCTATGTGAGAGTTCTATGTGGGGTTAGGTACAAGTCCATGGGCTTGCGTCAAGAGGAAGATATCATACAACCCATGGAAAGGATGACATCAAGTAGTGATCGTCATCAAGATTGTCATGTGCAAGTTCAAGTGTAGCATCACGAAGAGATCAAGTGCTTGAAGCTTGCCGTCCATTGTGGTGTCAATGGACTTGTGAAGATGTGCCAAAGAGTGGCTCACCCATAGTGGAGTATGGGGGAGCAATCATCTAGTCTCCATCGACCCAACGCAATCAAGAAAGGTGGTCCATCTTGCGGAGGACAAGATCGTCATCATCTAGCTCAAGTGGATCATGTGCAAGGCAAAGGTTTGCCCTTGATAGGTTTTCTATTTTACTGGTCTCATGGTGGTAGTTGGGAGACCGGGTTATAGGATCAATAGTCGTACTATCAAGGGGGGATCTCAAGTGAGTAGCTTGATCGTATCGTTCGTCAAGAGGTCAAACCATTGCATCCTTGCATCATGTTTCTTGGTTCTTGTTTGGTTCTCTTTGTGAGTGTCGGTGTCAAAACCGGCGGATCTCGGGTAGGGGGTCCCGAACTGTGCGTCTAGGCGGATGGTAACAGGAGACGAGGGGCACGATGTTTTTACCCAGGTTCGGGCCCTCTTGATGGAGGTAAAACCCTACGTCCTGCTTGATTATTATTGATGATGTGGGTTACAAGAGTAGATCTACCACGAGATCAAGGAGGCTAAACCCTAGAAGCTAGCCTATGGTATGATTGTTGTCCGTCCTATGGACTAAGGCCATCCGGTTTATATAGACACCGGAGAGGGCTAGGGTTACACAGAGTCAGTTACAATGGTAGGAGATGTACATATCCGTATCACCAAGCTTGCCTTCCACGCCAAGGAAAGTCCCATCCGGACACGGGACGAAGTCTTCAATCTTGTATCTTCATAGTCTTGGAGTCCGGCCGATGATGATAGTTCGGCTATCCGGACACCCCCTAGTCGGAACTCCCTCAGTAGCCCCTGAACCAGGCTTCAATGACGACGAGTCCGGCGCGCATGTTGTCTTCGGCATTGCAAGGCGGGTTCCTCCTCCGAATAATTTATAGAAGATTGTGAACACCAGGATAGTGTCCGACTCTGCAAAATAAATTCCACATACAACCGTAGAGAGAATAATATTACACAAGTTCAATCTGCTGACTATTTTGTGGCGTAACGTCGCACCACTACCAAGCCCTCGAATTGTTTTTATTGCTCCATCTCGGCGCGTTTAGCGAGGTGGTTTCCTTGGCACGTCTTGTCGAAGCAGAGATCGTGTTCCCCTTATTCCAGGATTCCCATCACTACGGACGTGGGTAACCCAACCGCGCCCGTTGCCACGCCCCCTCCATCGAAGGCGGGTTCCAAACGGTCACGGGGACGGCTCTTGGTATTCTTCCTCTTTATAATGAGACCAAGGCCCGTTCTTTTTATTCAATCCTCTATCGAATCCGCCCCTCTCCCCGAGTTCCAACACCCAGGGCTCCGAATTCAGGTACCTTCAATCCTCGACAATGTCCGGTCCTGATCTATGAGGCCGGTGGATGCCCTCCTCCGTCACGGAGGAGGACGTGCTAAAGCTAAGAGATGTCAGGTATTTAACCTACGAGATTTCGCATAGGCTGCCTGCCCGAGGGCAAGTTATCCCAACTCCCGAGCCTGGCGAGATCGTCGTGTTCATGTCTCACTTCCGTCGGGGTTTAGGCTTCCCGACGGATCCCTTCATGAGGGGGCTCATGTTTTACTATGGGCTGGAATTCCACGACCTGGCTCCGGAGTCCATCCTCCATATCTCATCATTCATTGTCGTTTGTGAAGCCTTCCTCCGCACTACCCCTCACTTCAGCTTATGGCTCAAAACCTTCACCGTGGAGCCGAAGATGATTGAGGGGCGTCAGGCAGAGTGCGGCGGGGTGGTTATAAGCAAGAGGGCCGAAGCTCCATGGCCCAAGGGCTCTTTCCAAGAGGAGCTCGGCTTGTGGCAACAGGAGTGGTTTTATATCACCGCTCCCCGGGGCAGCAGGCAGAAGCCGCCGCCCGTCTTTCGCTCGGGCCCTCCACAACAGCTGACATCATGGGTCAACAAGGGGCGTGACTGGGGGCCGCCCAAAGACGTCCCCCTGTTGCAGGACCGGATTCGAGTCCTCCAAGAAAGGGAGATCAATCTGGTCGCAGTGGTGCAGGTCATGTTGATCCGACGCCTACTGCCCTGCAAGCGTCGCCCCCTCCGCCTGTGGGAATTTAATCCGGAGGGGCCGCGAGCTCTTCAACACTTCATGGGTTTGACTCCCCTGGAGATGTATAAACTGTTCTTTGGATCGCAAGAGACGCATCCAGAATTGACCGAGGACGCTGGCCTAAGCTGCAATCGCCCGGATACTCAAGTAGCCCTGTGTCCGGACACACCATTCATTTATTTATCATGAGCTTGCCTTTTAACCAGCTATCCCTGGACAGGAGTGGATAGCGCAAGCAAAACTGATACGGTGTCCGACCCCCCTCCCTGAGACCACGCAGGATCCCGTGTTAATCAAAATGTTGGAGGTTGCACCTTCAAATGAGGGTGAAGGGGGGCACGGGGAAACTGTCACCTCTGCCAAGGAGGCGTTTAGTAAGGGAGGAATCGAGAGTCCCTCCTTTCAGGGGGAGAAGCGGAACGCTTCCGAAGACCCGGAGGCCAAGGCCTCAAAGCGGGGAAAGAAATCTGTACCGGAAGGTCCTGCACCAGAAAGCGCCCCGGCCGTACTGTCTCCTCGGAGGAATCATCCCTCTAATGAGCCGTAAGTAAAAAGGGGGATTTTATAATTATTAGACACCCCTGCTTAATGTCTAAAGGTAACCGAAGTTTTTACCTTGTAGTTCGGATCTCAGCCCATCTCAGCACAGCTCATCTTCGGGAGACCTTCGTCCGGAGATGATGGAGAGCGAAACGCCTCCATCTGCCGCCCCATCGCACGGGGCGGACGACCCTGAGGTGTCGTCGCGGAGGGTCTCCCTGAGTCCGGCGGGGCCGGAGAGTTCGGCACCCATTGGAGTACGGCCGGTGGAGCTGCAGGATTTGCTTAAGAGGGCGTCCATCTCAGAAGATCACCACACATTAATGGGTAATGTGATTGAGAGGATCTCGTCTGCCGAAAGCGGGTTGTATGAGGCCGTCAGAAGTTTACTGACAGGATTTGAGGTACGCAAAAAATGACATACCTGTTGACAGTTTTGCACATGAAGTGCGCCCTGTATAGTAGCCCCTGAGACTTGGTATGCTGCCGAAAACGGCAGCGTGCCTAGGATCATAATCTTAGTTATTAACTGTCGCCTTTCCTATGCAGGTGGCGGAACGTTTGGTGGCCAGCCGGACGGATGGATTCGCCGAGCTGAAGAAGCAACTCGACGCTGCAGATGCGGATATCTCGCTGGTCAATAAACGACTTGATGAGTCGCAAGGTATGTGATTGCGCCGCGGTCGCTTAGTAAGGGAGCTGATGCCCATTCCTTACAAGTTGTATGCTTGATGCAGATGGTGCTGCTGTTGTGGAAGACCTTCGAGCAGAACTTGCTCGGGCCAAGGAGCAAGCCAGAAAAAGTGAGGCGGCTGCCTTGAAGGCAGCGGAAGAGCTAGAAGCCGAGAAGGCTGCTCACTGCCGAAGTAGGGAGGAGATGGCCGGAATGGCCATCAAATTAAAAGTTGCTACCGACCGCCTGGAGGTTCTTGAAGGAGAACGCCGAGCGGAGCAAGAGGACCTGAAGAAGGCCGATGCCGAAGCCAAGGATGCCCGCAGTGCGATGCGGGCTATGAAGGAGGAACTGCGTCAGGTCGGAGACATTGTGGCTGGAAAGCCCTTTATGCTGCGTAGGAAGTTCACGGATCCGAAGTATGCTCAGTTGGACCAATTGTACGGTGCGGAGGATCCTTATCTGGACTTGGCGGCGAGTGCGGCTGACGCAGTCATGCACTTTCGAAGCTAGGAGGATCATGAAATGGAAGAGCTTTTCTGGTCTCAATTCCATAGTCCGGAGCGTCCACTTCCGTTGAGTGATCGGCTGGTTGAGTGGGCTGAGCTGAGTAGATTGTCCGGACTGGCCATGACGGATGTGGTAACTCATCTGTGGCCGAAAAGGCCCAAGCCGAAGAGTTATTTTGGCTTGTTGCAGCAATTCCTTGGGGCAGTGCCGCATATTAAGGCGATGAAGCGGTCGGCATGCATAGAAGGTGCGCGGATGGCTCTCGCCCGTGGTAAAACATACTGGGCGGAGATGGATGCCACCGCTGTTGCATCCCGGGGTTCGGACAGAAGCCGATTCCCCACCGAGCATTACTTTGAGGAAGTCCTGCAGGGCGCTCGTATAATAGAGTCGCAGTGCTCGAAAGATGTTATGTTTGAATGACATGTATGATTTCTAAGGTCATGTTTACAATGCAATGACTTTTTATACTTCTGTGTTCAAGTATTGAACTATCTCCTGTGCGGCCGTATATGTATGTATAATCTAAAAGATGGCAGTCTTTGGCTTCAGCCCCCACGCACATGGTGCGGGGGTGTTTGCAAAAAGAAAAACACTTTTTCACACTTAATCCAACGTCTTGGTCCTTTTAAGGAGGTGATAGCATAGCAAACTAGGCAACCGGACTATAATGCTTTATCACTTTCACCTAGCCATAGGAGCTCGAATGTGGGGCTACGATATAGCCCCTGATGGCACCGCGCTTCTCCGAAGTTGGGGCGCGTATGTGCCTGATCGGGAAGCGGTCCTTCGTCAAAGTGGAGGAATTCTAAACATTCCAATGGTCGATCGAGTGGTTGACCAGTCTCTCGCTATATCATGACAGTCAGTTTTCGGCTTTCTCTACTGAGGTGCTCTCCCGGCCGAACCGGGGCACAATCGCAGTAGTTCTCCTGGTGCCGCGTTAGCCGATGATACGGAACGTAAGGCAGCAAAACTCAGGAGCCGGGCAAACCCAACATTTGACCAAAGACATGATTCGGAGCTGATGCATATAAGGCATAACTCGAGACGCCGAACACTCCCTGAGGTGTTCGGTCTTTATGATATCGGGCAGAATAAAAGCCCTAAGCCCCTAGTGTCCAGGTACAGGCGGGAACTTCTGACGCGGCCGATGCCAAAATGCCAGCCTCCTCCTCCGCTCTGGTAAGAAACCGGGGGATGTGTATCAACAAGAGGCAGTGAGAAAGGTTTACGCAGGGTCTTAATCTGAAAAGAATCCTTGCAACGGGTCCCTACTGCACGTCTGCGCCTGTGTCTCCGTTGTGCTGTATTCTAGACGGGCGTAGCACGTGCTTCATCTGTAAAAGAGAAGGACTTAGTTTCTAAGAAATATCGTGCAAAAAGTGTATCAAAATAAAGTATAATTTGGAAGATGAAAAAAGTTGAGCTTTATTAGCTTTCATCATTTATGCGCGCGGCCCCCCTAAAAAAGGGGTATGCGGCTGAGAAGCCCCTTGTTAAGTTACGCCGGACTCGTCTAACCATGTCCGAGGTCTAAATGACCTGTTTTTAGGGGCTTTGACCTGCAAGGTCGGAATATTGTGTGGCTGTCTAGGCAGCCGCACATTCTCCATGGTCGAGAGACACGTGGAGTTTTAGGAATATGCCACGTGGACGGGGCTGTTTGAAGCGTAAGAGACGCATAATGTGGTATTGCATTAAAGCGCGCGAAAGTTGCACGCCCCAGTAGTGCTTAAGGGCTACTGCTAAATGGGGCGATGGAGGGTGAGCTTTTCGCGACGGAGGTTGTCGGATGGACCGAACACGACCCCTAGTGGTACAGAGCCTGTAAAATTAGCTAAAAAGGCATGGCGTCACTCCTTTGAAGGAAGTGCTTGCTATGGCGAATTTTGGTGGGTTCTATCCCCAGTCTGCGGACGGTGTCCTGGTATAGCAGGGGCCGCGCTGCGTGTTATCACGTGAAGTGAGTTCACTGTTTTGACTTCTAATGGGAAAGTCTTTTGGTTTCCGGAGCGCTGCTTTTGGTTTCGTCACTTTCACTTGGTGTGTCGAGCCCTTTGTGTTCGGCGTTAAGTCGGCCGGACTGCTTGAAGACCCAGCAATCTCTGTGGGTATGGTTTGCAGGCTTCCCGGAGGTACCGTGTATTTGACACAGTCTATCCAGAATCTTGTTGAGGTTGGATAGCTCGTCACTGTTATCCTTTAAGGGCAGTGTTTTGTTGTTCGGCCGAGAGCTTTTGAATCCGGCGTTGACCGCCGTACTATTTGGGCCATTCTCCTTGTTCCGGCGCTGATCTTTTTTGCGTCGTGATTTCCCATTTCCATCCCTGATTTCGGATGTACTCGGGTCGCTGGTGCTGCATCTAGCCAACCAGTTGTCTTCCCCCGCGCAAAAGCGGGTCATGAGACTTGTTAGTGCGGCCATTGTTCTTGGTTTTTCCTGGCCGAGGTGTCTGGCGAGCCATTCGTCTCGGACGTTGTGTTTGAAGGCTGCTAAGGCTTCAGCGTCCGGACAGTCGACTATTTGGTTCTTTTTAGTGAGGAACCTGTTCCAGAATTTGTGTGCTGATTCTCCGGGCTGTTGAGTTATGTGACTTAAATCATCTGCATCTGGAGGCCGGACATAAGTCCCCTGAAAATTTGCTCGAAACGCATCCTCAAGCTCTTCCCAACTCCCAATCGTATTTTTTGGGAGGCTTTTAAGCCAATGCCGGGGCGGCCCTTTGAGCTTGAGGGGAAGGTATTTTATGGCATGGAGATCGTCTCCTCTTGCCATGTGTATGTGTAGGATATAATCCTCAATCCAGACTCCGGGGTCTGTTGTTCCGTCGCATGCCTCTATGTTTATGGGTTTAAATCCCGCTGGAAATCCATGATCTAGTACCTCGTCGGTAAAACATAGTGGGTGTGCGGCGCCCCTGTATATGGGTGTGCCGTTGTCTTCAACTGCTCGGCTGGTTGTGTTACTTCCTAGAGTCTTCTTTTTTGGCCCATAGATAGACCTGGCCGGGTTATCCTTTTTCTGAAGATCTTTATGCTGATCATGTGTCGGCTTGTGTGTGGCGCCCCATGTTGCTCTTGGCCTGTTATCTGGTCGTCTATCCGGCCAGGCGGCCCCTTTATTTTTTGACTGCGGGGGCTCGAAGGCCTCCTCGTCAAATTCGGGCGACAGCTTGCGCTTCGGGTAGCTCTTTGTTTGGTGACTAGTGCCATATTTATCTGCGGGGTTGAGTACTTTGCTCCATCTCCTTCTGAGTGTGTCTTCCGTTGTTCTGAGCTTCCGCTTTTGCTTCTTCGAACTTCTTGCAGTGGCGACGAGCCTGTTATGGAGATTCCTATGCTCTGGTGATGTGAGATCATCTTCGCTGAGGATGGGTTGCTTGTCCGGTTCCTGTCCGGCTGGCCACTTGTTGACGTGTGCGTCGTCCACTGCTTCGCCCTGCTCTAGGGCCGGGTCCATATGGGTACCGTTTTTGTCGATGCCGGTCTTCGGGCGGCGCTTGCGTCGCCGCTTTGTTTGTTTGTTGCGGGAGTTGTCCTTCGCCACGTCCCGTTTTTCCTCATTGTCGCTTCCTTTTGGTGTGTACACCATGTATACGTTGTGAGCTGGGGTGGCTTTTCCGTGCCCGTTAGGCGCTGGTTCTTGGTCATCTCCGGCATCGTCGTCCATACCGTTGATGTCTTCGGAGTCGTAATCTAGCATGTCGGTTAGATCGTCGACAGCGGCTACCAAGTGGGTGGTGGGTGGGCTTTGAATTTGTTCGTCGTCCGCATCCCAACCTTCCTGACCGCAGTCCGGCCAGGGCTCTCCTGATAACGAGAGATACTTTAGCGAACTCAAGATGTCGCCGAAAGGTGTGTGTTGAAAGATGTCCGCTGCGGTGAATTCCATGATCGGCGCCCAATCAGATTCGATCGGGGAGGGCGCGAGGGGTTCGGAGTCCGGCGAGGAGTCCGGCACCTCAAAGTCACAAGCTTTATGAGGGACAAAGTCAGTGTTCGGCTCTATCGCCATAGAGGTTGCAGCCCCCAAGGCGGTGTCTAGCCATCCGTCCTCGATCTGCACAGCCGGCTCCGAATTGAAGATCGGAGCGCGTTCGAGTGCGGCCTCCAGGGTATTGTCCGGCTGCAGAGCTAAATCATGCTCGCCATGACGGTGCGGCACGCTCGGCTGTGGCTCGAATCCATTGAGGATCAAGTCCCCACGGATGTCAGCCGCGAAGTTCAAACTTCCAAATCTGACCTGACGGCCAGGGGCGTAGCTTTCGATCTGCTCCAGGTGGCCAAGCGAATTGGCGCATAGTGCGAAGCCGCCGAATACGAAGATCTGTCCGGGGAGGAAAGTCTCACCCTGGACGGCGTCGTTGATGATGATCAAAGAAGCCATCGAGCCTATCGGTGACGACACAGAGGAACTCTCAATGAAAGCACCAATGTCGGTGTCAAAACCGACGGATCTCGGGTAGGGGGTCCCGAACTGTGCGTCTAGGTGGATGGTAACAGGAGACGAGGGACACGATGTTTTTACCCAGGTTCGGGCCCTCTTGATGGAGGTAAAACCCTACGTCCTGCTTGATTAATATTGATAATGTGGGTTACAAGAGTAGATCTACCACGAGATCAAGGAGGCTAAACCCTAGAAGCTAGCCTATGGTATGATTGTTGTCCGTCCTATGGACTAAGGCCATCCGGTTTATATAGACACCGGAGAGGGCTAGGGTTACACAGAGTCGGTTACAATGGTAGGAGATCTACATATCCGTATCGCCAAGCTTGCCTTCCACGCCAAGGGAAGTCCCATCCGGACACGGGACGAAGTCTTCAATCTTGTATCTTCGTAGTCTTGGTGTCCGGCCGATGATGATAGTTCGGCTATCCGGACACCCCCTAGTCCGGAACTCCCTCAATGAGTCTTAGACCTTATGTTCAACTTCATGACAAGCTTGAGTTCATCGAAAACGGAGTTTGCATGCGTCTTCTATGATGTTTTCGGTGTTGGAGGTTTTACCGGTCTTTTCCGAGGAAGAGTTCTCACCATTTTCTTTTGGGCCTTTTCTCATTTGCTTATTATTGTTATTTCTATCAAGATTGTGTTAGCCCTTGTCGCTAGCTTTCCAACAAACTTGGTTTCGTCGAATTCGGAGTCCGAATGCAGAAGTTGTGGTAGTTTTGGTGTTCTGAAAAGGCTGCAGCGGTACTACCGCGGGTAGGAGCGGAAGTAATTTTTTACTACCGCCCTTGGGAGCAGTACTACCGCTTGGAGCAGTACTACCGCGCCTACTTCCGTGGCTACTTCCGCACGGGACCAAAAACTCGTCACAAGTCCAGCGGTGGTAGGCACGGATGTAATTTTTTAGTACCACTCGCAAGCAGTAGTACCGCTACCCCTATCGGTAGTACCGTGATGTCAAGCGGTACTACCGCTCGGTGCGGGCTGTGAGCATAACGGTTGGATTTTTCCCCACCTATAAAAGGGGGTCTTCTTCCCCATTGAACCCTATCCTTTGAGCTCGTGTTCTTCCCCCATTGTTGACCTTCTTCGAGCTTGCTAACTCTCAATCCCTCCATGGATTCTTGCTAGTTTTTGAGGGAAAAGAGAGAGGAGATCTAGATCCAGATTTCCACCAATCACTTTCTCCTCTATGTGAGGGGAACCCCTTGGATCTAGTTCTTGGAGTTCTTAGTGTTCTCCTTCTTGTTCTTCCTCTTATTTTCCTCCCTAGCATTAGTTGCTTCGGTGGGATTTGAGAGAGAAGGAGTTGGGCACTCCGTGTGCCCTTGCCATTGCATTTGGTGCATCGGTTTGAGTTCTCCACGATGATACGTGGAAGTTACAAGTTGAGAAGCTTATTACTCTTGGGTGCTTGGTACCCTTGAGCTTGTTCCTCTTGGGTGCTTGGGCGCCCTAGACGGTTGGTGGTGTTCGGAGCTCAATCATTGTGGTGTAAAGCTCCGGGCAAGCGTCGGGGTCTCCAATTAGGTTGTGGAGATCGCCCCGAGCAATTTGACGGGTACTGGTGACCGCCCCCAAGGGTTGCCAAAGTGTACGGGTTCGGTGACCGCCCCCAAGGGTTGCCATTTGTACGGGTTCGGTGACCGCCCTCAAGGGTCCCTTAGTGGAATCACGGCATCTTGCATTGTGCGAGGGCGTGAGGAGATTACGGTGGCCCTAGTGGCTTCTTGGGGAGCATTGTGCCTCCACACCGCTCCAAATGGAGATTAGCATCCGCAAGGGTGTGAACTTCGGAATACATCATCGTCTCCGCGTGCCTCGGTTATCTCTTACCCGAGCCCTTTACTTATGCACTTTACTTTGTGATAGCCATATTGTTTCTTGTCATATATCTTGCTATCACCTAAGTAGTTTTTCTTGCTTAGCATAAGTTGTTGGTGCACATAGGTGAGCCTAGTTGTTGTAGGTTTTGTGCTTGACAAATTAACCGCTAGGTTTATTCCGCATTTGTTCAAGCCTCAACCGTAATTATTTTAAAGCGCCTATTCCCCCCCCCCCTTCTAGGCGACATCCACGATCTTTCAATTGGTATCAGAGCCTCGTCTCTCTTTGTTGGGCTTAACCGCCTAGAGAGTAAAGATGTCGACTAGAGGATTAGGATTCTCTGACACTCTTAGTTTCGATGGCACAAATTTTGATGTTTGGGTAATTCGCATGCTTAATCTCTTTAGGGTCATGGACCCAAATTTAGAGCGAATTGTAGATATGGGTTTTTCTCCTCCAAAGGATCCCCAAAGATTATCTTTAGAGGATGAGAAAAACTCTTATCTCAATGCTCAAGCCTCTAATGTGCTTTTCGATGCTTTGAGCAATGTAGTTATATTTCAACTCATGCCGTTCCGGGATGCTCATGAGTTATGGACAAAGCTTCAAGATAAATATGGTGTGTCCAAGATTTGTGGGGATGGTTGTTCTCCCTCCACCTCCGGTCATATAGTCTTCTCAACTTCTTCTACTTCACCTACATGTGGTTTGCCACAAGGTAATGATATGGTGAGTAGTGTTGGTCATTGCAATGATAATAGTATGCTTATTGTGGATGATCCTTCATCACTATATTTTTGCAATGCTCCCTCTTTGGGCTTTAACACTTCGAGCACTCCAAATGTTTCACATGTTTGTGTTGATAGTCCTTGCATATCATGTAGAAATTGCTTGATTAAATATCATGATGATATGCTTGCTATGTTTTGTTGCCATGATAAAAATGCATCTATTTCCTCGAATTGTTGTGCTAACAATGTAGAGGAAACCAAACACTCCATGGAACAAGATGTGGTGTTTAATGGTGCCTCAAGGGATCCTACATCATCATCTATTGCGTTTTGCCTTATGGCTAAGGCGTCAAAGGTATCTCCTACTTTGTACCCCAATATGTCTCTTGATGATGATGTTGATGCTAATGATGATGAGGATAATGATGAAGAGAATGATAATGTTGCCTCCTTAAAAATTAAGGGGGAAATGGTTTTTAAAGCTCTTCATAAAAATAAATTTGCTCGTTCCAACTTCATGGAAATTATGTCCATTGCTATTGAGAGCAAGAAATATATTGATGAGTTGGAAACTCGTCTTGAGGAGCATGAGGTCACCATTGATAAAATGGAAGGTCATGGGCGTGATTACGCTAATGAGATTGCGGACCTCTCTCAAGCTCTTGAACTTGAACAAACCACCAAGGAATCTCTTGAGGAGACGTTTGCTCTAGAATTGTCTAGAGTGAAGGAATCTACTGATAGAGCTCTTGAGGTGGCCAATGTTTTTGAAACTAAAAATGCTAAGCTTGAAGTTGCTCATGCTAGACTCCTTGAGGATTTTGAGCACCTCAAAAATGGCTCAAGGGTCATCAAGGGTGAGCTCATCAAACTCACCGAGTCTCATGCTCAACTTGAAGCTTCTTATTTAAAAGAGCTTGCCAAGTTGCCTTCTCCTCTTGTTGTTAATGATGATGCTTGTGCTACTAATTCTAATACTTGTGAAGCATCCATTTTGAAGGAGAATGTTGAGCTACGGGCTCAACTTGAGTTGCTATCTAGCAATTATGGGAAATTGGAAGAAAGCCATGAAAAGCTCTCAAGCTCTCATGACGATCTTCTAGTATCCCATAATGTGCTAAAGATAGCTCATGAGGCCATGATTGCTAAGGTAACATCTAGTGAGCCTCATGTTGATACTAGCACCACTTCTAGTCAAAATACTATATTGCCATGTGCTAGTCCTTCTAATTCATCTACTCACAATGTTGGTACATCTTGTGATGAATTGCTTTCCTTGCCTTGTTGCTCTAACGATGAAGCTTATACTTCCTCTAGTACTTGTGTTGAGACTAACCATGTAGAGGAAATCAAAGAGCTCAAGGCCCAAGTCACTTCTTTGAAGAAAGACTTGGAAAAGAGTCATGAAGGGAAATCCACACTCAACAATATATTGAGTGTGCAAAAATCTCCCAATGACAAAGGTGGACTTGGATTCAACTCCAATAATAATAAGAAGAAGTCCAAGAGCAACAAGAAGAAGGGCCAAAAACAAGTCAAGAATTCGGCCAAGATTATTTGCTTCAAGTGCAAAATTGAAGGGCATCATGTTAGATATTGCCCATTGAAGAAGAATGCCATTGGTAACAAGCAACAAGGCAAGAGGCCACAAGTTCAATCTCATGCTCAACCTCAAGTTGAAGAAAGGCCACTTCCCAAGAAGACTCAAGTTAATGCCTCTCTTGTTGAGAAATCAAGTGAGAAGAAAATGAAGAGTAGACGTTGCTACTTATGTCGTGAGAAAGGTCACCTCGCTTCTTCATGCACTAGTGGTAACTTATCCAACCCAATTATTATTGATGATATCTATTCTCTTGGGAAGGATAAGGTTGGCAATGTGTTTGCCAAGTTTGTTGGTACTCAAAGTGGTGTCAAGAAAAGAACCATTTGGGTTGCCAAGCCTATTGTGACTAACTTCTTAGGACCCAACTTGGTTGGGGACCAACAAGCTCAAACTTGATCAATAGGTGTTGTTGGAGGGCATTGGAGACTTGGCTACATTATGAAGAATTAAGGGGACTTCATCTTTCTTGTTGTCTCAAGCCAAGTCAATTGGGTTGTCAAGTTTCTATCTTATATCCAATATGCCTCCTTGCGGTAACTTGTACTTAAATTGTTTACATTGAAAGTTACTTGCCCCTTTGCATGATTTGGTTTTGTTCCTTGCATGTGTTTGTATATGATGTGTCTCCAAATTGCCGTTGTGTATGTTGGTTTACACATCATGTACTTGTGTGTTGTTCATTGAGCCTTAGTGCATCTTGTTTATTTCTTAGTTGGCTCTTGTGAGAGATTAATGGAATATCCATTATGGGGGAGTGGTGTGCTTTGTGCACCTCACAATCCTATAAATGTGTGCACACGAGTAATACCATCTAGTATTGATATTTCAAGATTATCTAGTCGCTAGGTGGTATATCTCTCATGAGAAATTCAAATTCTAAAAATTCCATTGATTATCGCGTGTTGGATCCTCTTATTGCCTCTTGTTAAGTTTTCTTCATTGGTATCACATTATGGGGGAGTAATATGCTATGTATATTACTAGCCTAGAAAATGTGTACATTTGAGATGTTGTCACCTAGTGTTGATATTGTAGATTATCTTGTTCCTAGGTGGCATGTTAGCTCTACAAGTTGCAATTTGCTTGTGTGTGGTGTGAAGATGATGTTGGATATCCTTGCTATCTACCACCGGGAATTCTTTCCATCTACTTCTTGTCTTTTGACAATTGGTAGTCATTTATGTGTGGTAGAATTTATTGATCATATTTACATTGGCTTTTGTTTTACTTGCCTTTTCTCTTGCCAAGGATTGTGTCAACTCCCGTTGTCTTCCATACCACTTGTGGATCTTGTTTATTTCTAGTTCTTGTCTAGTGTTTTCTGGATATAGTGAAAGCAGTGATCCCACCTTGTGCATTTTGTATTCAAATACAAATCCTATATAATGCACAACTCGTGGGGGAGCTATTATATTTTCTTCACTCTTCTTGTGATCCTTATCAAGTGTGTTTTGGTGGAAGGCAAGCCATTTCTTTTTGGTACTTTGTGCCATCATGATACTTTGTTGAGAGCTTGGTATGTTTGGAACCATCCTCTCTTTGGGAGTTTGACATCTTTAGTTTAGTGTGTATCAATGGATATCTCATTCCTTGATGTATCTTTAATGATATCTTCCAAGTGATGATTTCTCCATTTGGTATCCTTTTCACTTGGCATTTCTTTGTCTTTTGGTTTCGGGTTTTGAAATTCTTGAGCATGCATGTTTACTTCATGTATTTCATTTGGCATGCTTTCTTTCTTTGACTCAATATATAGGGGAAACTCCACCTACTCTCAATTTGGATGAGATGTGCATGAAATTCATTTTCATATCTATATGCACATATTTATGTGGAGTTTGTCCTATGTATTGGTGTTTCTAACTATTTGGTCCCGATGAGTTTGGGTACCGTTTAGTTTGTGTTGTTCTTCTAGGAACATTTGGAGATGCATTGGATGCTCGGCTCACTCACAAAGGTGTTGTCACCATGTGCATATTGGAGTCAAGCTAGGATGATCAATGAACTACTATCTACCTTCAATTGGTATCTACTACATCCTTTCAATGATATCTCGGTAACAAGTATCTATTCATGCTTTCCCCTCTTGCATTCAACCTTGTGTAGGTTGTATCTTGGCATGATATTCATTTCATATCTTGTGATACTTGTTTCCTTTCTCAAAGCATCCCAACGATGATCTCTGTTGCTAGTTATGATGCCCTTGATGGATGTGTGTTTGGACTTCATTTATATACAATAAGACCATATCTAGCCAAGTTCTATGCTTTCAAGCAAATATCTTATTGGTATATTTATGACTTCCTTATGGATATCTTGTTCCTTCGTGTTGTAACTATTTCGGGTGTACATTCTTCTTTGTGGATATATATATCATCATGATTTCGTCTACATAGAACCTTATACACTTGAGAGAAATTACATCTCTAGTTGATATCCTTTCTTTCATGTCCACCTTGTCTTTCTTATGTTATTTCTTTGGTGTCTCCGTGAAAGCTTTTGCCTTGAGTGTGTGTCCTCTATCGTTGCATCTTGATGCACTCTTGTGTGGTGAAGATTATTTTCCTCATGCTTATCTTTACGAGGCTTTTGCCATCTTAATTGGTATCCCTCGTCTTGATGAGGCTTTCATCTTCTATCTTCACCACGGGTTGTCACAAGTATATGTTCTTTATATGCTTATTAGTAAGCTTGTGAACCCATTTGCTAGTTGTGTGTGGGAATGATAGGCCTTGCACCGTGTGCCTCTTTCTTTCAAGACTTTATTGATGCTTAATGCTCATCCGTACATTAGTCTTCTCAAGTGCATTGCCTTGACTCACACACATCATTTTGGTTGAGCCCATTCTTAAGTTGCCTCTTTTACTTGTTGCTCAACCATGTGTTTGTTGCAAGTACTAGGCTTTGTTTTCTATATGCTCACTTGCACTTGTTGTAAGTTTCTATTGATTTTAGGGGAGCTATGATCCTATTTTGTGCACTTTGTATCCAAATACAAATATTCTTATGTGTGCACAAATCACGGGGAGCTTCTCTAGTTTCTTTAGAACACTCCTTTGCCCATATCATAATATCCTTTATTCATGTGGCTCGTAGGATCTTTGGTCTAGTTGTTTCAATTGATATCCTTTGATTGCTTGCTTCAATTGGTATCTTTTGATTGCTTGTGTCTCTCTTTGTTATGTCTTTGTGGCATATCTTTCTGTTGCAATCTTTGGGCCTCAATATAGTTTGTCTTCCTCCAAGTACTGACAGTTGGATATGTATATGGCATTCCACTCTCTTGTTGAGAAATACACAACTTTTGGAGGAACACATTTTATATTGGTCTTCTTAGCTTTTCGTTCATTTTGGCAATCGATGCCAATGGGGGAGAAGTTTCAGAGAGTTTTGTGGAGAAGCCTTCAGAGTTTTCTCCTCTTTGGTTTTGTTCCTAAGCATTTGCATCTCATACGCATGCATTATTGGTTGTTGCATTGCATGGTGATGCATAATTCCATATATAAACTCTCTTGAAAGTGATTGTCATCAATTACCAAAATGGTGGAGATTGAAAGGACATGCGGTGCCCCCATGTGTGGTTTTGGTAATTGATGACATTCTTTATGGACTAATGGTTGCATTGAGTTATATTTGAAGGATTTGTCCATAGGCATTTCTTGAAGTCCATGTGTTGGTTTCAAGGAGTTTATGTGTTGACCAAGGTGCTATTAAGGAATTATCCAAAGATTGGTCATGTGAGTGTTGAGCTTATTGCAAGCATGTCTTGAAGAAGAAGATTGTGTGATCATTCATGTTTACCTTCAAGACATCATCCAAACTAAGAGATTTGGAAAGATTCAAGGTTGATCAAGACTAAGTCAAGAATGAATCAAGTTGATCAACTCACAAAGCGTAAAAGATGTACCGAGAGGGATCAAGTGATCCCATGGTATGGTAAGTATTGTCCATTGCACTTTGTGTACTAACCCATGGTCTATGTGAGAGTTCTATGTGGGGTTAGATACATGTCCATGGGCTTGCGTCAAGAGAAAGATATCATACAACCCATGGAAAGGATGACATCAAGTAGTGATCGTCATCAAGATTGTCATGTGCAAGTTCAAGTGTAGCATCACGAAGAGATCAAGTGCTTGAAGCTTGCCATCCATTGTGGTGTCAATGGACTTGTGAAGATGTGCCAAAGAGTGGCTCACCCATAGTGGAGTATGGGGGAGCAACCATCTAGCCCCATCGACCCAACGCAATCAAGAAAGGTGGTCCATCTTGCGGAGGACAAGATCGTCATCATCTAGCTCAAGTGGATCATGTGCAAGGCAAAGGTTTGCCCTTGATAGGTTTTCTATTTTACTGGTCTCATGGTGGTAGTTGGGAGACCGGGTTATAGGATCAATAACCGTACTATCAAGGGGGGCTCTCAAGTGAGTAGCTTGATCGTATCGTTCGTCGAGAGCTCAAACCATTGCATCCTTGCATCATGTTTCTTGGTTCTTGTTTGGTTCTCTTTGTGAGTCTTAGAGCTTATGGTCATCTTGATGACAAGCTTGAGTTCATTGAAAACGGAGTTTGCATGCGTCTTCTATGATGTTTTCGGTGTTGGAGGTTTTACCGGTCTTTTCCGAGGAAGGGTTCTCACCATTTTCTTTTGGGTCTTTTCTCATTTGCTTATTATTGGTATTTCTATCAAGATTGTGTTAGCCCTTGTCGCTAGCTTTCCAACAAACTTGGTTTCGTCGAATTCGGAGTCCGAATGCAGAAGTTGTGATAGTTTTGGTGTTCTGAAAAGGCTGCAGCGGTACTACCGCGAGTAGGAGCGGAAGTAATTTTTTACTACCGCCCTTGGGAGCGGTACTACCGCTTGGAGCAGTACTAGCGCGCCTACTTCCGTGGCTACTTCCGCACAGGACCAAAAACTCGTCACAAGTCCAGCGGTGGTAGGCACGGATGTAATTTTTTAGTATCGCTCGCAAGCAGTGGTACCGCTACCCTTAGCAGTAGTACCGCTACCCCTATCGGTAGTACCGTGATGTCAAGCGGTACTACCGCTCGGTGCGGGCTGTGAGCATAACGGTTGGATTTTTCCCCACCTATAAAAGGGGGTCTTCTTCCCCATTGAACCTTATCCTTTGAGCTCGTGTTCTTCCCCCATTGTTGACCTTCTTCGAGCTTGCTAACTCTCAATCCCTCCATGGATTCTTGATAGTTTTTGAGGGAAAAGAGAGAGGAGATCTAGATCCACATTTCCACCAATCACTTTCTCCTCTATGTGAGGGGAACCCCTTGGATCTAGTTCTTGGAGTTCTTGGTGTTCTCCTTCTTGTTCTTCCTCTCATTTTCCTCCCTAGCATTAGTTGCTTCGATGGGATTTGAGAGAGAAGGAGTTGGGCACTCCGTGTGCCCTTGCCATTGTATTTGGTGCATCGGTTTGAGTTCTCCACGGTGATACGTGGAAGTTACAAGTTGAGAAGCTTATTACTCTTGGGTGCTTGGTACCCTTGAGCTTGTTCCTCTTGGGTGCTTGGGCGCCCTAGACGGTTGGTGGTGTTCAGAGCTCAATCATTGTGGTGTAAAGCTCCGGGCAAGCGTCGGGGTCTCTAATTAGGTTGTGGAGATCGCCCCGAGCAATTTGACGGGTACTGGTGACCGCCCCCAAGGGTTGCCAAAGTGTACGGGTTCGGTGACCGCCCCCAAGGGTTGCCATTTGTACGGGTTCGGTGACCGCCCTCAAGGGTCCCTTAGTGGAATCACGGCATCTTGCATTGTGCGAGGGCGTGAGGAGATTACGGTGGCCCTAGTGGCTTCTTGGGGAGCATTGTGCCTCCACACCGCTCCAAACGGAGATTAGCATCCGCAAGGGTGTGAACTTCGGAATACATCATCGTCTCCGCGTGCCTCGGTTATCTCTTACCCGAGCCCTTTACTTATGCACTTTACTTTGTGATAGCCATATTGTTTCTTGTCATATATCTTGCTATCACCTAAGTAGTTTTTCTTGCTTAGCATAAGTTGTTGGTGCACATAGGTGAGCCTAGTTGTTGTAGGTTTTGTGCTTGACAAATTAACCGCTAGGTTTATTCCGCATTTGTTCAAGCCTCAACCGTAATTATTTTAAAGCGCCTATTCCCCCCCCCTTCTAGGCGACATCCACGATCTTTCAATTGGTATCAGAGCCTCGTCTCTCTTTGTTGGGCTTAACCGCCTAGAGAGTAAAGATGTCGACTAGAGGATTCGGATTCTCTGACACTCTTAGTTTCGATGGCACAAATTTTGATGTTTGGGTAATTCGCATGCTTAATCTCTTTAGGGTCATGGACCCAAATTTAGAGCGAATTGTAGATATGGGTTTTTCTCCTCCAAAGGATCCCCAAAGATTATCTTTAGAGGATGAGAAAAACTCTTATCTCAATGCTCAAGCCTCTAATGTGCTTTTCGATGCTTTGAGCAATGTAGTTATATTTCAACTCATGCCGTTCCGGGATGCTCATGAGTTATGGACAAAGCTTCAAGATAAATATGGTGTGTCCAAGATTTGTGGGGATGGTTGTTCTCCCTCCACCTCCGGTCATATAGTCTTCTCAACTTCTTCTACTTCACCTACATGTGGTTTGCCACAAGGTAATGATATGGTGAGTAGTGTTGGTCATTGCAATGATAATAGTATGCTTATTGTGGATGATCCTTCATCACTATATTTTTGCAATGCTCCCTCTTTGGGCTTTAACACTTCGAGCACTCCAAATGTTTCACATGTTTGTGTTGATAGTCCTTGCATATCATGTAGAAATTGCTTGATTAAATATCATGATGATATGCTTGCTATGTTTTGTTGCCATGATAAAAATGCATCTATTTCCTCGAATTGTTGTGCTAACAATGTAGAGGAAACCAAACACTCCATGGAACAAGATGTGGTGTTTAATGGTGCCTCAAGGGATCCTACATCATCATCTATTGCGTTTTGCCTTATGGCTAAGGCGTCAAAGGTATCTCCTACTTTGTACCCCAATATGTCTCTTGATGATGATGTTGATGCTAATGATGATGAGGATAATGATGAAGAGAATGATAATGTTGCCTCCTTAAAAATTAAGGGGGAAATGGTTTTTAAAGCTCTTCATAAAAATAAATTTGCTCGTTCCAACTTCATGGAAATTATGTCCATTGCTATTGAGAGCAAGAAATATATTGATGAGTTGGAAACTCGTCTTGAGGAGCATGAGGTCACCATTGATAAAATGGAAGGTCATGGGCGTGATTACGCTAATGAGATTGCGGACCTCTCTCAAGCTCTTGAACTTGAACAAACCACCAAGGAATCTCTTGAGGAGACGTTTGCTCTAGAATTGTCTAGAGTGAAGGAATCTACTGATAGAGCTCTTGAGGTGGCCAATGTTTTTGAAACTAAAAATGCTAAGCTTGAAGTTGCTCATGCTAGACTCCTTGAGGATTTTGAGCACCTCAAAAATGGCTCAAGGGTCATCAAGGGTGAGCTCATCAAACTCACCGAGTCTCATGCTCAACTTGAAGCTTCTTATTTAAAAGAGCTTGCCAAGTTGCCTTCTCCTCTTGTTGTTAATGATGATGCTTGTGCTACTAATTCTAATACTTGTGAAGCATCCATTTTGAAGGAGAATGTTGAGCTACGGGCTCAACTTGAGTTGCTATCTAGCAATTATGGGAAATTGGAAGAAAGCCATGAAAAGCTCTCAAGCTCTCATGACGATCTTCTAGTATCCCATAATGTGCTAAAGATAGCTCATGAGGCCATGATTGCTAAGGTAACATCTAGTGAGCCTCATGTTGATACTAGCACCACTTCTAGTCAAAATACTATATTGCCATGTGCTAGTCCTTCTAATTCATCTACTCACAATGTTGGTACATCTTGTGATGAATTGCTTTCCTTGCCTTGTTGCTCTAACGATGAAGCTTATACTTCCTCTAGTACTTGTGTTGAGACTAACCATGTAGAGGAAATCAAAGAGCTCAAGGCCCAAGTCACTTCTTTGAAGAAAGACTTGGAAAAGAGTCATGAAGGGAAATCCACACTCAACAATATATTGAGTGTGCAAAAATCTCCCAATGACAAAGGTGGACTTGGATTCAACTCCAATAATAATAAGAAGAAGTCCAAGAGCAACAAGAAGAAGGGCCAAAAACAAGTCAAGAATTCGGCCAAGATTATTTGCTTCAAGTGCAAAATTGAAGGGCATCATGTTAGATATTGCCCATTGAAGAAGAATGCCATTGGTAACAAGCAACAAGGCAAGAGGCCACAAGTTCAATCTCATGCTCAACCTCAAGTTGAAGAAAGGCCACTTCCCAAGAAGACTCAAGTTAATGCCTCTCTTGTTGAGAAATCAAGTGAGAAGAAAATGAAGAGTAGACGTTGCTACTTATGTCGTGAGAAAGGTCACCTCGCTTCTTCATGCACTAGTGGTAACTTATCCAACCCAATTATTATTGATGATATCTATTCTCTTGGGAAGGATAAGGTTGGCAATGTGTTTGCCAAGTTTGTTGGTACTCAAAGTGGTGTCAAGAAAAGAACCATTTGGGTTGCCAAGCCTATTGTGACTAACTTCTTAGGACCCAACTTGGTTGGGGACCAACAAGCTCAAACTTGATCAATAGGTGTTGTTGGAGGGCATTGGAGACTTGGCTACATTATGAAGAATTAAGGGGACTTCATCTTTCTTGTTGTCTCAAGCCAAGTCAATTGGGTTGTCAAGTTTCTATCTTATATCCAATATGCCTCCTTGCGGTAACTTGTACTTAAATTGTTTACATTGAAAGTTACTTGCCCCTTTGCATGATTTGGTTTTGTTCCTTGCATGTGTTTGTATATGATGTGTCTCCAAATTGCCGTTGTGTATGTTGGTTTACACATCATGTACTTGTGTGTTGTTCATTGAGCCTTAGTGCATCTTGTTTATTTCTTAGTTGGCTCTTGTGAGAGATTAATGGAATATCCATTATGGGGGAGTGGTGTGCTTTGTGCACCTCACAATCCTATAAATGTGTGCACATGAGTAATACCATCTAGTATTGATATTTCAAGATTATCTAGTCGCTAGGTGGTATATCTCTCATGAGAAATTCAAATTCTAAAAATTCCATTGATTATCGCGTGTTGGATCCTCTTATTGCCTCTTGTTAAGTTTTCTTCATTGGTATCACATTATGGGGGAGTAATATGCTATGTATATTACTAGCCTAGAAAATGTGTACATTTGAGATGTTGTCACCTAGTGTTGATATTGTAGATTATCTTGTTCCTAGGTGGCATGTTAGCTCTACAAGTTGCAATTTGCTTGTGTGTGGTGTGAAGATGATGTTGGATATCCTTGCTATCTACCACCGGGAATTCTTTCCATCTACTTCTTGTCTTTTGACAATTGGTAGTCATTTATGTGTGGTAGAATTTATTGATCATATTTACATTGGCTTTTGTTTTACTTGCCTTTTCTCTTGCCAAGGATTGTGTCAACTCCCGTTGTCTTCCATACCACTTGTGGATCTTGTTTATTTCTAGTTCTTGTCTAGTGTTTTCTGGATATAGTGAAAGCAGTGATCCCACCTTGTGCATTTTGTATTCAAATACAAATCCTATATAATGCACAACTCGTGGGGGAGCTATTATATTTTCTTCACTCTTCTTGTGATCCTTATCAAGTATGTTTTGGTGGAAGGCAAGCCATTTCTTTTTGGTACTTTGTGCCATCATGATACTTTGTTGAGAGCTTGGTATGTTTGGAACCATCCTCTCTTTGGGAGTTTGACATCTTTAGTTTAGTGTGTATCAATGGATATCTCATTCCTTGATGTATCTTTAATGATATCTTCCAAGTGATGATTTCTCCATTTGGTATCCTTTTCACTTGGCATTTCTTTGTCTTTTGGTTTCGGGTTTTGAAATTCTTGAGCATGCATGTTTACTTCATGTATTTCATTTGGCATGCTTTCTTTCTTTGACTCAATATATAGGGGAAACTCCACCTACTCTCAATTTGGATGAGATGTGCATGAAATTCATTTTCATATCTATATGCACATATTTATGTGGAGTTTGTCCTATGTATTGGTGTTTCTAACTATTTGGTCCCGATGAGTTTGGGTACCGTTTAGTTTGTGTTGTTCTTCTAGGAACATTTGGAGATGCATTGGATGCTCGGCTCACTCACAAAGGTGTTGTCACCATGTGCATATTGGAGTCAAGCTAGGATGATCAATGAACTACTATCTACCTTCAATTGGTATCTACTACATCCTTTCAATGATATCTCGGTAACAAGTATCTATTCATGCTTTCCCCTCTTGCATTCAACCTTGTGTAGGTTGTATCTTGGCATGATATTCATTTCATATCTTGTGATACTTGTTTCCTTTCTCAAAGCATCCCAACGATGATCTCTGTTGCTAGTTATGATGCCCTTGATGGATGTGTGTTTGGACTTCATTTATATACAATAAGACCATATCTAGCCAAGTTCTATGCTTTCAAGCAAATATCTTATTGGTATATTTATGACTTCCTTATGGATATCTTGTTCCTTCGTGTTGTAACTATTTCGGGTGTACATTCTTCTTTGTGGATATATATATCATCATGATTTCGTCTACATAGAACCTTATACACTTGAGAGAAATTACATCTCTAGTTGATATCCTTTCTTTCATGTCCACCTTGTCTTTCTTATGTTATTTCTTTGGTGTCTCCGTGAAAGCTTTTGCCTTGAGTGTGTGTCCTCTATCGTTGCATCTTGATGCACTCTTGTGTGGTGAAGATTATTTTCCTCATGCTTATCTTTACGAGGCTTTTGCCATCTTAATTGGTATCCCTCGTCTTGATGAGGCTTTCATCTTCTATCTTCACCACGGGTTGTCACAAGTATATGTTCTTTATATGCTTATTAGTAAGCTTGTGAACCCATTTGCTAGTTGTGTGTGGGAATGATAGGCCTTGCACCGTGTGCCTCTTTCTTTCAAGACTTTATTGATGCTTAATGCTCATCCGTACATTAGTCTTCTCAAGTGCATTGCCTTGACTCACACACATCATTTTGGTTGAGCCCATTCTTAAGTTGCCTCTTTTACTTGTTGCTCAACCATGTGTTTGTTGCAAGTACTAGGCTTTGTTTTCTATATGCTCACTTGCACTTGTTGTAAGTTTCTATTGATTTTAGGGGAGCTATGATCCTATTTTGTGCACTTTGTATCCAAATACAAATATTCTTATGTGTGCACAAATCACGGGGAGCTTCTCTAGTTTCTTTAGAACACTCCTTTGCCCATATCATAATATCCTTTATTCATGTGGCTCGTAGGATCTTTGGTCTAGTTGTTTCAATTGATATCCTTTGATTGCTTGCTTCAATTGGTATCTTTTGATTGCTTGTGTCTCTCTTTGTTATGTCTTTGTGGCATATCTTTCTGTTGCAATCTTTGGGCCTCAATATAGTTTGTCTTCCTCCAAGTACTGACAGTTGGATATGTATATGGCATTCCACTCTCTTGTTGAGAAATACACAACTTTTGGAGGAACACATTTTATATTGGTCTTCTTAGCTTTTCGTTCATTTTGGCAATCGATGCCAATGGGGGAGAAGTTTCAGAGAGTTTTGTGGAGAAGTCTTCAGAGTTTTCTCCTCTTTGGTTTTGTTCCTAAGCATTTGCATCTCATACGCATGCATTATTGGTTGTTGCATTGCATGGTGATGCATAATTCCTTATATAAACTCTCTTGAAAGTGATTGTCATCAATTACCAAAATGGTGGAGATTGAAAGGACATGCGGTGCCCCCATGTGTGGTTTTGGTAATTGATGACATTCTTTATGGACTAATGGTTGCATTGAGTTATATTTGAAGGATTTGTCCATAGGCATTTCTTGAAGTCCATGTGTTGGTTTCAAGGAGTTTATGTGTTGACCAAGGTGCTATTAAGGAATTATCCAAAGATTGGTCATGTGAGTGTTGAGCTTATTGCAAGCATGTCTTGAAGAAGAAGATTGTGTGATCATTCATGTTTACCTTCAAGACATCATCCAAACTAAGAGATTTGGAAAGATTCAAGGTTGATCAAGACTAAGTCAAGAATGAATCAAGTTGATCAACTCACAAAGCGTAAAAGATGTACCGAGAGGGATCAAGTGATCCCATGGTATGGTAAGTATTGTCCATTGCACTTTGTGTACTAACCCATGGTCTATGTGAGAGTTCTATGTGGGGTTAGATACATGTCCATGGGCTTGCGTCAAGAGGAAGATATCATACAACCCATGGAAAGGATGACATCAAGTAGTGATCGTCATCAAGATTGTCATGTGCAAGTTCAAGTGTAGCATCACGAAGAGATCAAGTGCTTGAAGCTTGCCATCCATTGTGGTGTCAATGGACTTGTGAAGATGTGCCAAAGAGTGGCTCACCCATAGTGGAGTATGGGGGAGCAACCATCTAGCCCCATCGACCCAACGCAATCAAGAAAGGTGGTCCATCTTGCGGAGGACAAGATCGTCATCATCTAGCTCAAGTGGATCATGTGCAAGGCAAAGGTTTGCCCTTGATAGGTTTTCTATTTTACTGGTCTCATGGTGGTAGTTGGGAGACCGGGTTATAGGATCAATAACCGTACTATCAAGGGGGGCTCTCAAGTGAGTAGCTTGATCGTATCGTTCGTCGAGAGCTCAAACCATTGCATCCTTGCATCATGTTTCTTGGTTCTTGTTTGGTTCTCTTTGTGAGTCTTAGATCTTATGGTCATCTTGATGACAAGCTTGAGTTCATTGAAAACGGAGTTTGCATGCGTCTTCTATGATGTTTTCGGTGTTGGAGGTTTTACCGGTCTTTTCCGAGGAAGGGTTCTCACCATTTTCTTTTGGGTCTTTTCTCATTTGCTTATTATTGGTATTTCTATCAAGATTGTGTTAGCCCTTGTCACTAGCTTTCCAACAAACTTGGTTTCGTCGAATTCGGAGTCCGAATGCAGAAGTTGTGATAGTTTTGGTGTTCTGAAAAGGCTGCAGCGGTACTACCGCGGGTAGGAGCGGAAGTAATTTTTTACTACCGCCCTTGGGAGCGGTACTACCGCTTGGAGCAGTACTAGCGCGCCTACTTCCGTGGCTACTTCCGCACAGGACCAAAAACTCGTCACAAGTCCAGCGGTGGTAGGCACGGATGTAATTTTTTAGTATCGCTCGCAAGCAGTGGTACCGCTACCCTTAGCAGTAGTACCGCTACCCCTATCGGTAGTACCGTGATGTCAAGCGGTACTACCGCTCGGTGCGGGCTGTGAGCATAACGGTTGGATTTTTCCCCACCTATAAAAGGGGGTCTTCTTCCCCATTGAACCTTATCCTTTGAGCTCGTGTTCTTCCCCCATTGTTGACCTTCTTCGAGCTTGCTAACTCTCAATCCCTCCATGGATTCTTGCTAGTTTTTGAGGGAAAAGAGAGAGGAGATCTAGATCCACATTTCCACCAATCACTTTCTCCTCTATGTGAGGGGAACCCCTTGGATCTAGTTCTTGGAGTTCTTGGTGTTCTCCTTCTTGTTCTTCCTCTCATTTTCCTCCCTAGCATTAGTTGCTTCGATGGGATTTGAGAGAGAAGGAGTTGGGCACTCCGTGTGCCCTTGCCATTGTATTTGGTGCATCGGTTTGAGTTCTCCACGGTGATACGTGGAAGTTACAAGTTGAGAAGCTTATTACTCTTGGGTGCTTGGTACCCTTGAGCTTGTTCCTCTTGGGTGCTTGGGCGCCCTAGACGGTTGGTGGTGTTCAGAGCTCAATCATTGTGGTGTAAAGCTCCGGGCAAGTGTCGGGGTCTCTAATTAGGTTGTGGAGATCGCCCCGAGCAATTTGACGGGTACCGGTGACCGCCCGCAAGGGTTACCAAAGTGTACGGGTTCGGTGACCGCCCCCAAGGGTTGCCATTTGTACGGGTTCGGTGACCGCCCTCAAGGGTCCCTTAGTGGAATCACGGCATCTTGCATTGTGCGATGGCGTGAGGAGATTACGGTGGCCCTAGTGGCTTTTTGGGGAGCATTGTGCCTCCACACCGCTCCAAACGGAGATTAGCATCCGCAAGGGTGTGAACTTCGGAATACATCATCGTCTTCGCGTGCCTCGGTTATCTCTTACCCGAGCCCTTTACTTATGCACTTTACTTTGTGATAGCCATATTGTTTCTTGTCATATATCTTGCTATCACCTAAGTAGTTTTTCTTACTTAGCATAAGTTGTTGGTGCACATAGGTGAGCCTAGTTGTTGTAGGTTTTGTGCTTGACAAATTAACCGCTAGGTTTATTCCGCATTTGTTCAAGCCTCAACTGTAATTATTTTAAAGCGCCTATTCACCCCCCCCCCCTTCTAGGCGACTTCCACGATCTTTCAGTATGTTGTACTAAAGACTCATAGATGACATATCGCTGCGTCTCATAGTTGGGTCTGTCCAACTTGGACCTTATCTCGACTCGGATCCGACTACGTATCCGACCAGACTTTTCCAAGTCCATATTATCCGGTTAGCATCCAATGTTCCATGGCTAGTGAGACCGAGCCATCGACCGTGTCATATGCTAGTCTAGTCGGCTGCGCGTCCACACAGCCTTTCGACTAGGGACCTTTTAGGACAGTCGTTATACAATGCATAGTCCCACAAACAAGTCACGTACTTGCTGATACACATGATTGATAAAGTCCAAGGACTATCTTTATTCATGAACACATAGGAAATATCATCATACATGATTGCCTCTAGGGCATATCTCCAACAGCAACCCTTCACCGTCACCGTTCGCACTATGACCCGCCCGTCGATCTACGTCGGCTGTCACTGCCCTGCTCCGACCGAGACTCCTGCATCACCCCGACCCGGCGGCCTCGTGTCATGCGGCGTCCAAACATAGCCGCCCTGCTGCCCGCCATCGCCGGCTTCATCTCGGACTCCGCCGCCATCCCGCCTTCACCGGGCGACGTCCCGGCCTCCGCTCGGATTGATCACCCGCCCGCCGCCGTGAACCGCGTCATCTACACCGTGCGACCAACCTGGCCCGTTGGTTGCGCGCACCTTCGCAGGCCCCTTGAAGACTGTCTCGAGTTCACAGCGCCCCTCCATCGATCGAGCAACGGGCTGCCACTGTGTCGCCCTGTCGGGCCGCAGTGCCACCGCCCCGTGGTTCTTCCCGGCTGCACCGACCCGCGTCACCGCTGCGTCGCTCCTTCGGGCCGTAGTGTCGTGGCGTGCGGTCCCCTGCCGCCCCGAGGCCATCTGCTCCAGGCCGTCCCGTGGCTGCACCGACGCTCGCGTCGCTGCTGCGTCGCCCCATCCGGCCGTAGCGAGCGTGGCACGCGGTCCACGCCGCTGTCCTAAGGCCGTCCCCACGGCTGCACCGACTCGCGAACCGCCGTTGCGTTGCCCTTCGGGCCGCAGCGTTGCGCCCCGCGGTCCCCGCCGCCCCGACCCGCCTACCGGTGTTGCGTCGCCCCTTCGGGCCCTAGCGCCGTGGCCCACGATCTACTTCGCCGTCCCCGCGCATCAACTTTCCGTGGTATGCGTCGCACCTTCTTCCTTGGCGGGGGAACGCCGCCGTCCGCGCCGGTCTTCGTCACGCCATCAGGGTTCTTCGCCTACTTCGAGCATCGTCGCCGCGCTCCTAAGCTGGCCGCCGCCGCCGTCAGGCCGCCGCCGCCGCTCTTCTTCGGCCGCCTGCCGCCGCTACCCCCATAGCCGCCGCAGCCGCCCGTCCACCCCCTTTGTCTTCGTCCAGCACCAGTCGGCGCCAGCGTCGCCGTCATATGCCCCGACCACTTCGTCTACTCTGACAACCGCGGGCGACATCGGCCCCGCGCCGATTGGCGCCGCGACCGTCTCGTTGAGTTCTTCTCTGCTAACCCCTCGGACTTCTTCGACATGGAGTACAGCTCGTGCAGGTCCCTCGACTACGCATGCCCGGTGCTGGCAACACTGATGCGTGCCTTCGTCCACGACGTGTCCCCGGGCCTGGCAAGCCTGGTGCGACGCTTCGTCAACTTCGTCTTCGTCTGTCTACGTATGCCCGATACTGGCAACACCGGTGCGTGCCTTCGTCTATGATGTGTTCCCGGCCTTGGCAAACCCGCCGTGACGCGTTGTCAACAACATCTCCTTTCCGACGCACCACTACTTCGACATCACTGTGCCAATGCTCACTCGGCGCCCCGTTGCGCCCGCGGCTCCACGGCGACATCCTCGAGACCGGCTCCCTGACTCGACATCGACCACGACATTCTTCGCACGGCTACCTCAACCACGGCAACACCACCCTTCGCTCTCGGCTACATCGACAAACGGCACAAAGGGCTAACGCCTTGCTTGAGCAACCTCATTGGGTTCCACTCCAGCCACGACTTCCGCGATGCATCGACCGCTACCGTTGTGACTGCGGGGGAATGTTGAGTATATTGATCATTAAGAAAGACGAGATAGACTAGGATTTGTTCTACCTTGTCTTGTACAATTTGATCATTGTACTCCTATATATATATATATGCCCACGAGGCTCAAGCAATACAACAACTATTCCACCAAATTCATCTCTCCCTTCTAACAGGTCCGACATGATGGGCGTGTCTGAACGCACACATATCCGTCATATATTTGGGCTGGATATGATGGTTGCCGCTCAGCCCAGGCATTTGAGGCGCCCGTCTGGGTTAAAATTATATGATCAGACATTGATCTCGATGAGACGAGTCTGAGGCGCCGGGCCGGAGATGCTCTCATACGAAGTATTTTTGTTGGTCACACGAAGTTTATCACTATGCACAACCTGCCGCAACCTCAGGTTGGTTGGTGTAGAGTAGACTACGCTAGGTTGATTCTCAGAATCATTGTAGCATTGTAGGTTGATTCTCAGAATCATTATAGCGTCAGTATCCTTTGGGGGCAAAAGGGCATCATTGTAGCATCAGAGGGGTATTGCATTTTTTACTTTTTATTTGCAGATTTGATACTCCAGATCCAGAATAAATCCATAGCCGTATCCCATTACACTCAGTTGACACGCATCATCTGGAAACCGAAGCATGTAAACACTCACTCACAACACACACATATGGTTATGGCGACATACTTTTTTTCAGATCTTCAGGGGGATTTACATGGAAACATTTGCACATAGTGTGTAATTACAAAAGAGTAAAAGAGAAGATCGGGGAGGGACTACAATCCTAAAACCAGATCCCTCCCGTATTCACATCTAGCGTCTCCTCCATGATTACAGCACGGCGAGAAACATGGCTATGTACAAGCGCGCTGAACAGCGGCTTCGTTGGTTGGTGGCTGGTTCTCCTAGGTGGAGCGGGCGAGGCGGGACGCGATGGCGGAGTGGTACATGGCGTCGTGGAAGCTCTCCATCTCCGACATCCGAGCCCGCAGCTGCCGCGCCTTCTCCTCCGTCAGGCCGACGAACGTCTTCTCCTCCTCCTCGACCACCGGCGTCGGCGCCGCGGCCTCCATGTAGTCCGCCCGCCCGGACCACCCGACCAGCGGCGCCCACCACTTGCCTCCCTTGGGCGCCCCCGCGCGGACCCGCCCGCCGGCTCCCGCGGTAACGGAGGCGGCGCGCGGCCGGAGCGCAGCGGACGGGCGGGCGGAGAAAGAGACGACGGATGCTGACGGTGCCATCGCCATTGATTTGCTCGGCCTGCTGCTTTTCTCGTGAGCTTCTGCTGAGTTTGGACTCTCGAGTTCACTGAACGAACGGTGAGACGAGAGATGTGCTTGTGAGGTCTGTGTTGCGCTGTGAGGGAGTGAGATGGAGTTGTTGGTGCGAGGGGGTGGGAGATTTATACCGGCGCACGGCGGGAGAGGGGAGGGGTGGATAGGGACGCCCCGTGGACGCGTGTGAGCGGGGGCGGCATCCGCTAGGAGGGTGCGCGTGACGTGTGACCGCGTGGACTGGCCGTTCGGGTGTGGTGCGTTCATTGCCACGAAGGTGACGTTCTTCGGGGGCGTCGCCGGCAAGGGCACATACAATGGAAGCGGCACCATCGTGCTGCCCCGGCCCATTCACATCAGCGCATGAAGTTGAGACCACCGCGCAGTTTTGAATCCATCCAACGCACCTATGGCCATGTGACGTGAGCCATCTACCTTTCCCCATTCTTTGGGTTTTCCATCTCTTGCTCTTCCCCTTTTCTTCTCTCTCTTACTTTCTTTCCTCGAGAGACCGCCTCTTGCAGAGGAGTCCCTGACACCTGCGAGACACTCATCTGAGCAGCCACGGTGGCATCCGAGCCTACCTGGCCTGCGGGGCACCAGGCTGAGGCGACGCATTGGCCATGCCCCTAATGAGGTTTTTCCAACCGGGACTCGCCCACGCACCTAAATTCATCACGAGCGCAAATTCATTAGGGTAGAATACGTCAAGGCCGATGAAGCTTTTTTTTTTTGCAAAATCGAGCTGATGAAGATAATAAGACAGGAATTAGCATCTCGTGATATCACGTCCAAAACTACACATCCTGCCAAGATATGTCATTGGTGATTCGATATTAACCTATGACAAAGCTTGCAATGTTTTGTTTTGCACAATACAAAGCTTGCAATGGTTGAACCAACGCTGGCCCGCGTACATGGGCGTGTTTGTAATGCCACCTATGTATATCTATCAATGACATGATA
>NC_057795.1:181268552-181270627 GCF_018294505.1 Triticum aestivum
CATGATACGTAACATTTTGTGTACTTGTGTGTGTGTGTTGGGGGGGGGGGAGGGAGGAGGTGCTTACGATGATATTTGTGTGTGATGATGGCTTGAAAAGGTTAACTTCTAAGACACACAATTGATTATTCTTAAAAACCTAACGAGGTTTGATTTCAGAAACTTTAATCACCTGAGCCTTTTCCCCTCTCTCGGGCATATCCTCCTTGAGTCTTTTCATCTCCTCTCCCAAAGGACTCCCATTTCTTCAACATCTTCATCGTCCCTATCCTTCTCCTTGTCCGGAGGTAGTATGTTGGGAGGGATTTTTGGATCTTGTTTCTCTAGTATATGCATACTCAATATTATACTTGTGCTTTAAGGCCTGAGACCTGAACTGAATTTATGTTCCTTGAGCTCCTATTGTAGTCCATTCTGATGGTGTGACAGAGGAGTTACTAAGGACCCTCGCAAAAAAAGCAATACTCCCTTCGACCCAAAATAAGTGTCATGATTTTAGTTCAAATTCAGAGGGATTTCTAAGGAGGTCCTCTTGTTGCAAGTACTTTCTCGTCTCTAAAGCAATGGGAAATGTTAGTATTCACATATTACTACTATTTTTCCTTCTTGTTATCCCTGCATAGATTATTTTGATTATTTTAGGTGTTGGTACTTTGCTTCAGCTCATTACTCTTAGCCTCAACTCGTGTCGCTCTAATGTTTCTATTTATAGGGGTTCCTTGTAGTATTAACTTCCTTTCCTAGGAGAATTGAGCAAGTTGATTCGAAAAATATACACGCTTCTTTATTTTGTCTTTTGGTATTTTTTTCCTTGTCTCATTCACATGATGCTACTGCCACCTTAACTTTGTATAGGGGCCTTCCATATCTTGTTGGGAGGCCCTTTTGGTGATTTTGGAGATGTTTGTCTAGTTTAGGGGTGTCTTTTGTGGGTCCTTTGCATGTGCTCTTCCAACATTGTTCTAGGATCTACTCTACGCCGGATATTCCCACGACTCTCCATTCCTATGGCCTCGAAGTTTAACCCAACACTACTTTTTGTTGGTCGGTAGGCCATCGACATGTTTATCAAAGATTTTTCATGTATATCTTTCTTGTATTCGTATTGCAATATCAGTATCCGAGCAGCAAGTTAGTGTCGGGCTCAAGGACAAGAAGGGATAGAAGGACACAATGGCAACAATACCGTTAGTGTGGGACTCAAGGATAAGAGACTCAGTCGCTTTTAGAGCCACTTCGAGAACCCAGAGAGATAAGAAGCATAGAAGGGACCGAGAGTGCATAAAAGGTTGTGTTGAGAAGTTTAACCTCAGCCTCATGTTCATATCGCTAGCGAGGTTTTCCCGAGGTACATGGCCAAAATGCTAACCACTTCTCATCGTACTGAGTTTGCAAGAGGGCTGAAGCTTAGACAGCTAAGTTGGGCGCTTAAGAAAAATAAGAGCAAACTAATCATGCTTCGTTTTGCAGTTGTACTCCTCCTGATCTACATGCACATACAAGCAACGACACGTCGGACGCGAATGCGTGGCCACAAACACTCTTGCTCCTACCTAGGTCACTCGCATGTTTCTCAAGCGTGCTCATTCCTGCCCCACGTATTTGCAACTTTGCTTATACCTGGCCTTTGGCACCTTGCAAGGAGGCACTTGCACTGCATGCCCCTCATCTCCAGTCTTCACCTTTGCCTTCGGAAATTTCCAAGGGCCATACAAGGGGTTGCTTCGAAGAAGAAAAAAGTTCTTATATACAGCGAGAAAATACTACTCACTATTAAAGAAAACAGTTTATGTAAGAGTAAAATATCCGTCATTGTCACTTCCTCGTTCCTACAGTACTAGATATGGCCAGTTGTATTTCACAAAATGTCGCTTTCCACCAGCTAGGCAGCCGTCTCTAAGCGCTCTAGTTAACACATTTTCTTATCGTAGATTCTATCCTGCTATGAGATACTCCCTTGGCATTACCCTCGTACAGGTTCATGAGAAAATCATACAGAGAACGATATGGGAGGTGCGTGGTTATTTCCTCTTGCTTCGCAGGTGTTCTTTCCTCAACAGCGCAACCAGCCGCCC
>NC_057795.1:181271203-181311817 GCF_018294505.1 Triticum aestivum
GGCGGCCGCCTCTGCCTAGGGCGGATGGTGGCGGGTGCGGCGGCTGGCCCTGCTTCGGGCAGCGGCCTTGGCTGCGTTCGGCGGCGGCGGCCGGGTCGGCGGCAATGGACCATCTGACCTCGGTTCGGCGGTGTCGGCATGGAGGGCCTGGTGGTTGGGTCGGCGCCATGTGTGGTTCGCCTTCCGGACAGATCTGATCTGGCCGGTGCGACCTGCTCAATATGCGGCGGCTCAGATCGGTGGCGACCCGTGCACACGATGCTTGATGGAGGTTCCATCAGCGGATCCGGGTGAAAACCTAGTTCTCGGCTCGATGCCAAGACCGGCGTTGGCGGCACTCTTTTGTGTCATTACCTTCTTGAAGGCATCGCCGTGGGGAAGCTCCAGACCTCTATCCGCTACCTCCGGCGGAAACCCTAGATCAGTAGATCAGATGACGGCGGCGCGTTGGTGTCGTTTCCTACTTGGGGGCGTCATTCTTGGAGGCGTACACGGGTTCGAGGGACCAGTGGGCGGCTTTTTTGGTGGAGCGGTGCTTCATCCTGCACATTGATGACGGCGGATCTCGGCGGCGTGGTGCAGTGGAGACTCGGCGCCCGATGCGCGGTGCTGGACTCGCGCAGGAGGGGGTTGCTGTCTGGCGTCATGGTGACGTCGATGGCAGAGTGGCTTGACAAGGTAGAAGCCTCAATACCTGCTCTGAAGACGGGCCAGTGGAAGATGGCGGCGATGACACATGTGAGTGCGTCAGACCAGTTCTTGCCCCAGACTCGGTATGTGGCTCGGCTGGGGCTTCTGGCTTTTGATGATAGGCTTAGATGAGTGGACTGGGTATTTGGCCCAGCTAGAGCCCCTTCATCATATGAATAGGAGTAGTGGCATATGATGACAAGATGGCGCATTCAGGCATATTGTTGTAATACTTTGTAAGGTCCTCGAGAATAATCGATAAAGTGGCCGCATGCATCTTCCAGATGCATAGCCCGGAGATCATCCTCCTTTTTTTTTAAAAAGAAGGCGAGTACTGACTGAACTATTGATGCGCATGAAGATTGTGTGTATGTGTTTGTGAGGACTAGATAGTTAAAGCATGATTTGGGTCTGGATGGATGCTGGCCAGGAGATAGTTGAGCACTTAATTTGCTGCTCAAAAGATAGCAGCATGCCTGTCACGGCCATAACTGAACCCGCGCCACTGTCCCGCTCTACACTTCATCAGTTAGCCAACGGCTCAGATTAAAAGTGGTGAAGGAGGATGGACCACCCAGAACTCACAAGTTACAGTTGCGCTTAATAAAACAGATGCATTCAGCTTTACTCTGTTAGTCGAACCCTCCGTCCAATCTCCAATCGATCTCCAAGTATGATTTCTACGGCCTCTTCACCGACAATAAGCTTCAGTGCCGCGTTTTTCTGTAACAGGAATTTTTTGACTGTCATCAGGATGACCAGTCTATCGATGACTACTGCCGTCGCCTGAAGACGTTGGCGGATGAACTCCATGACATCGGCGCCAAGGTTGATGACGACCTCCTCCTTAGCATGCTCATCGCCTGCCTCAACGAGGACTTCGGCAACGCCGCTTCCAACTTCACCTTGATGCCGGAGCTCTTCTTCCCCAAGTTTGTGGCGTACTTGCAGTTGGAGGAGCCCCGGATGAAGGGGATCAAGAAGCGCGTGCAACACCATGCCCTCGCCGCCAGTACCTCCCGTGGCACCCCGCCTGCGCCGCAGGAACAGCCGCCGCCCCCCGCGCCCCCGGGATTTTTTTCCCTCCCGCCCGCGCCCCGTGCCCGCGCCCCCCGCCCCTCCCGCTGCCCCCTAGCAGCAGCCGCAGGGTGGCGGGCGGCGCGGAACTGCCGCGGGGGCGGCCGCAAGCAGCAGCAACAGGCGCACGGGGGAAGGGGGCTCATCAGCAGCAGCAGGCCACCCTACCGTGGACTTACAACACCAATCCGTGGATGGGTGTCGTTCATGCGTACTCGTTGCCGGTCCCTCGGGCTCCTACCCCGGGCATTCTTGGGCCTCGTCCAGCGAGTCACCAGGCGTTCTCCGTTGCGCCAGCGCCGCCCCCTACCCTGCATCGCCGGCCACGAGCGGCTACGGCGCAGCCCCCGCGCCTGCCTAGGACGGGTTCTACCCGCCCTAGGTGCCGCCGCCGTGGGATCCCGCTCTACTCGCCGCCCTGCATTCGGCGTCACCGAGTAACTATGGTGGCGGCGGTGACTGCTACATGGACTCGGGCGCCAGTGCGCACATGACTGCTCATCCCGGTAACCTCACATCTTCCACTCCCGTTCAGACTCCTACTCGCATCATTGTTGGTAACGGTTCCTCTCTACCCATTACACATGTCAGTCATATATCGTTTTCTTCTACCTCTACTCCTATTAACATGTCTAATGTTCTCGTCTCTCCTGACTTAGTTACCAACCTTGTCTCTGTTCGTCACCTTGCTCGTGAGAACCCTATTACTGTTGAATTTGACGATGTTGGCTTTTCTGTGAAGGACGCCCGTACACGGATGGTACTCCACCGATGTGATAACCCGAATGAGCTCTACCAGGTGCATCCTTCTGCCGGCACCACCACCTGTCCCGCCGCCCTTGCTGCTAGTGTCGATCTCTGGCACGCCCGCCTCAGTCATCCCAACTCCATAGTTTTACGTCTGATTCTTTAGAGTTTTTCATTCTCATGTAATAAGGTCGACGACCACTCTTGTGAGGCCTGCCGTCTCGGCAAGCACGTTCATCTTTCCTTTAGCGAGTCTACAAACATTTCCACTTTTCCGTTTCAGTTATTGCATAGTGATGTTTGGACGTCCCGGTTGCAAGCAACATGGGCTATCTATACTATCTGGTGATATTGGATGATTTTCCCATTATGTGTGGACATTTCCTCTTCATCGCAAGTCTGATGCTTTTGCCACACTCACCGCTTTTTATTCATATGTCACCACACAGTTTGGTCATCCTATTCTTGCCTTGCAAACTGACAACGGAAAAGAGTTTGACAACGTTGCCGTCCGCAACCTCCTTGCATCGCACGACACTTTTTTTGGCTCACTTGCCCCTACGCGTCACAGCAGAATGGTCGCGCCGAGCGCGTCATCCGCACTCTTAATGACTATGTCCGCACGTTGCTCTTCCACTCCAACGTGCCTCCTCGGTTCTAGCCGAACGCTCTCGCGACCGCCAGCCTTCTCATTAACATCCGCCCGTGTCGTCCTCGCTGGAACTATTCTCCTCACCATCTCCTCTTCGGTGCGGCTCCATCCTATGATGGTCTTCGCATTTTCGGGTGTCTCTGTTATCCTAGCACCGCATCCACCGCCCCTCACAAACTCGCTCCCCGGTCGGTTCCTTACATCTTCCTCGGTTATCCTCCCAACACCAAAGATTACCGGTGCTATGATCCAGTGTCCAACCGCGTCTTCACTTTGCGGCATGTGTACTTTGATGAGCTGGTGTTCCCGTTTCAGTAGGTACCGTCCTCCTCGGCGTCTCCCGCGGTGCGGCTCGCCCCTGCCACCACCTATGCCGAGTCACCCCTCCCACAACACCGAGCACTGGGCCTGGCCCTGCCCGCGCTTCCGGCGCCGGCCGCCCCCTCCCGCGGTGCTTTCAGGTGTGGCCGGCCCCTCGGGCGCCCCCGCCGCCATGGCCCCTTCGGCCGTCCCCGTCGCCGCGGCCTCTGGCGCCGCCGTGGGTGGCCCCTTGAAGTCTTCAGATACCGGCTCGACTTCCTCCTCGCCGATCCCCCTCTCGGCTCCACCGGTTGCAGCCGCACCTCTCACCGGTGTGGTTACCCGGGCTCGGACTGGGATGTTTCGTCCAAGCACGCGCTACACCTCCGACGAGTATGCGTATGTCGCGTCTACCTCGGCCCCGTACCCGTTCCCCACCTCCGCCCGCGCAGCCCTTCGGGATCCGAACTGGCTTGCTGCGATGTGTGAGGAGTTCGACGCCCTGCAGCGCAACAACACGTGGCAGCTTGTCCCGCGGCCTCCCCATGCCAAGTTATCACTGGCAAGTGGGTTTTCCGCTATAAGACTCGCCTCGACGGTTCTCTTGAGCGCTACAAGGCGCATTGGGTGGTGCGCGGCTTCCGCCAGTGCGCCAACGTGGACTTCACCAACACATTCGCCCCGGTTATCAAACCGGGCATGATTCACGCTGTTCTCCAGCTTGCTGTCTCTCGCGCCTAGCCAGTTCACCAGCTCGATGTGTCCAATGCTTTCTTGCATGGCCATCTGGACGAGTAGGTGTTTTGTCAGCAGACTACTGGTTTCGTCGACACCGACTATCCGGACCACGTGTGCTTGCTCTCCCGTTCTCTCTACGGGTTGAAGCAAGCGCCTCGGGCCTGGTACCAGCGGATCGTGACCTTCCTTCAGCAGGAGGAGTTCCAGTCCACACGGTCCGATGCCTTCCTGTTTGTTTATCACCTGGGTGCCGCCACCATGTACCTTCTCCTGTATGTCAACGACATCATCCTGACTGCATCCTCGCCAACGCTACTTCAGCAGATCACAGCTCGCCTCGGCACCGAGTTCGCCCTCAAGGACTTGGGGGCTCTCCACTACTTCCTCGGCATCGAGGTTGTCCGCCGTGCCGCTGGCTTCTTCCTGCATCTGCGGAAGTATGCTTACGAGCTTCTGGAGCGAGCCGGCATGCTTAACTGTAAGCCTGCTACCACGCCTATCGATACGAAGGCCAAGGTGTCTGTCGTCGAGGGATCTCCGGCATCCGACGCTCCCTTCTACCGCTCCATCGTCGGTGCTCTTTAGTACCTCACGCTGACGCATTCGGATATTCAGTATGCTGCCCAGCAGGTGTGCCTTCACATGCATGCTCCTCGTGACACTCATTGGGCTCTGGTGAAGCATATTCTTTGGTATATACGTGGCACCACGACTATGGGTCTCACCCTGACGGCATCACCTGACACCAGCCTCGTCGCCTACTCCGACGCTGACTAGGCTAGGTGTCCTGACACTTGTCACTCCACTTCCGGCTACTGCGTCTACTGAGGGAGTCCTTGATTAAGGGGTCCTCGGGCGTCCGGGCTATGTGACGTGGGCCGGACTGATGGGCCATGAAGATACAAGACAGAAGACTTCCTCCCGTGTCCGGATGGGACTCTCCTTTGCGTAGAAGGTAAGCTTAGCGTTCAGATATGAATATTCCTTCCTTTATAAACCGACTCTGTACAACCCTAGGCCCCTCCGATCTCTATATAAACCGGAGGGTTTAGTCCGTAGAGGCAATCACAATCATACAGGCTAGACATCTAGGGTTTAGCCATTATGATCTCGTGGTAGATCAACTCTTGTAATCCTCATATTCATCAAGATCAATCAAGCGAGAAGTAGGGTATTACCTCCATCGAGAGGGCCCAAACCTGGGTAAACATCGTCTCCTCCGTCTCCTGTTACCATCGACCTTAGACGCACAGTTCGGGACCCCCTACCCGAGATCCGCCGGTTTTGACACCGACATTGGTGCTTTCATTGAGAGCTCCATTGTGTCTTCATCAGAAGGTCCGATGGCTCCATCAGCCATCTACAGCAATGCCGACCTGGGGGAGGTTCTTCTCCCCGGCCAGATCTTCATATTCGGCAGTTTCGCACTGTGGGCCAACTCGCTTGGCCATCTAGAGCAGATCGACAGCTACGCCCCAGGTCACCAGATTAGTTTTGGGAATCTGGACTATGTCGCCGATATCCGAGAAGACTTGATCTTTCAAGAGTTCACGACCCCAACCTCCGCTCTGGACTTAGAGCCGGAGCGCATCGCCAGGTCCGAAGACGGGATTCCTGAGCCCGTCGGACTATCTGTGGTCACTAAGCCCAGTACGGGAGAGCCGGAGGAAGTAGTGTCGCTGGCAACCATCATGAAGCCGGACTCTTCTCTAGACACTGGCTCCAAACCCTCTGATTCAGCATCGTGTGAGCTTGGCCAAGGATTCCCCTTCCCGCCATACTCCACGGACTCTCTTCTCCCTTGCCAAACCTTGCCTTTAAGCGAGGCTCTGGACTTGATGCGATCCCTCGTCATTATAGAGGAGCAACGTTCAAACTACGCCCAGCCCGGACTAGGGACTGAGAGCGGGGAATTTTACATCCCACCCACCACCCACTTCATAGCCACTGTCGAAGACTTAACTGACATGCTCGACTATGGCTCAGAAGACATCGACGGCATGGACAATGATGCCGGAGAGGAGCAGGCCCAAAACCCGCCGTTTACCGGACGCTGGACGGCCACCTCTTCGAATGATGTGTACATGGTGGATACACCCAAAGAGGGTAACGGCGATAACAAGAAGAATGCAGTCGAGGATAAACCTCCTGAGATACAACCAAAGCACCGATGTCAGCGACGCTGCTCTAAATCCCGCCGTGGAAAAGACAGCAGTACCGGCACGAGATACAACAATACTTCGGACGATGCCGAAGACCAAGAAGACCCTGTCGAGCGAACTTCCGAATAGGACAATCAGGAAGATGGGCAAGTTAGCCCTGATGAGCAGGCCATAAACGAAGACTCGGAGGACAGTAATTACCTTCCACTCTCCGAGGATGAGGTGAGCTTTGGCGACGAAGACTTTATCTTGCCTGAGGAACCCCTCGAGCAGGAGCGCTTTAAGCGCCGGCTAATAGCCACTGCAAGGAGCCTGAAAAAGAAGCAGCAACAGCTTCAAGCTGATCAAGATCTACTCCACGACCTGGCAGCCGAGGAATACGGCCTCGAGCGCCCAACCAAAGTTACCCGAAGCGTAAACTTCTACCTCAATTTGACGACGAGGCACTGGACCCCGTACCATCAGCGCGTAACGCGATTGATCGACCACCACGTGGCCGGGACAAAACGGCAACTCAAGCCGAACACCAGCCCATACCACCTTGCCGTAAAGGTACAGACACAACAACTCGGGAATATACATATGACCTGCAGCAGGACCTGGAAAATAGAGCAGGTCAGACCAAATCGATCTACGGGTCACAGGGGCGTGCTCCGACGTGCGACGACGGCTATCTAACTGGACGTGACAAGCATAACCACGTCCGGGCCAAAAACCACAGACGGACTCCATCCGAGCTACGACGCGACTTGGCCCGATATAGAGGTTCCGCACACCGCCTCTGCTTCACTGATGCAGTAATGGAGCACGAATTCCCAAAAGGGTTTAAACCCATGAATATTGAATCGTATGATGGAACAATGGATCTCGTGGTATGGATTGAGGACTTTCTTCTCCATATTCATATGGCTCGCGGCGAGGATCTTTATGCCATCAAATACCTCCCGCTAAAACTCAAGGGACCAGCTCGGCCCTGGTAAAATAGACTGCCAGAAAACTCTATTGGTAGGTGGGAGGACTTGGAAGACGCCTTCCGTGACAACTTCCAAGGTACATACGTCCGACCTCCGGATGCCGATGACTTAAGTCACATAGTTCAACAGCCCGGAGAGTCAGCCAGGAAATTCTGGACCAGGTTCCTAACTAAAAAGAACTAGATCGTCGACTATCCGGATGCCGAAGCCCTAGCAGCCTTTAAGCATAGCATCCGCGACGAATGGCTCGCCCGACACCTCGGCCAAGAAAAGCCGAAGTCCATGGCAGCCCTCACAACACTTATGACTCACTTTTGTGCGGGCGAAGATAGCTGGCTAGCCAGTAGCAATAATAATGCAAGTGAACCTGGCACCTCTGAAGCCATAAATAGCAATGGCAAGCCCCGACGCAACAGGCACAAGCGTCGAAGCAACGGTGACAATACCGATGACACAGCGGTCAACGCCGGATTCAGGGCTCCAAGTCCGGCCAGCGGAAGAAGCCATTTAAAAGAAACAGTCCGGGCTCATCCAGCTTGGACCACATACTCGATCGTCCATGTCAGATCCACGGCACCCCAGATAAACCAGCCAATCATACCAACAGAAGTTGTTGGGTCTTTAAACAGGCCAGCAAGTTAAATACCGAGAACAAGGAGAAGGGGTCGCAAAGTGAGGACGACGATGAGGAACCTCGTCCACCGAACACAGGGGGTCAGAAGAAGTCCCCCCCCCCCCAGGTTAAAACGGTGAACATGATATACGTTACCCATATACCCAAAAGGGAGCGCAAACGCGCGCTCAGGGATGTCTACACGATAGAGCCAGTCGCCCCAAAATTCAACCCATGGTCGTCCTGCCCGATCACCTTCGATCGTAGGGACCATCCGACTAGTATCCATCATGGCGGTTCAGCCGCACTGGTCCTCGACCCAATCATTGATGGATTCCACCTCATGGACGGTGGCAGCAGTCTCAACCTGCTCTATCAGGATACAGTCCGCAAGATGGGCATCGATCCATCAAGGATCAAGCCCACAAAAACTACCTTTAAAGGAGTAATACCAGGTGTAGAGGCCCGCTGCACGGGATCACTCACATTGGAAGTCATTTTCGGATCTCCGGACAACTTCCGAAGCGAGGACTTGATCTTCAATATCGTGCCCTTTTGCAGTGGCTATCACGCACTGCTCGGACGAACTTCATTTGCTCGATGCAATGCGGTGCCACACTATGCCTATCTCAAACTCAAGATGCTTAGACCACACGGTGTCATAACAGTCCATGGAAACGTAGAAGCTCCCTCCGTACCGAGGAGCACACCGCGGCCCTGGCAGCGGAAGTACAGAGCGGCCTTATCAAGTAGAACATTAATTCAGCGGCCAAGCTCCCGGACACTGTTAAACGAGTCCGGACTACTCCGTAGCATGATAGTCTAGCTCTTCAGGAGTTTGACTAGCAATTCGGCCTCCGTCTCAGTCCCGACCAAATGGCGGCATACGTACCGCGCGTACATAACTACACACTCAAAATACCATGGGCAAATACGGAGGCGTAACTCGATTGTGCTCCATAATATGGCTCGACCTTCCCTGGGCACACATATTTTTCCTTCTCTTTTTATCATTTTCAGGTTTCTTTTCCGCAGGCCCCTCACGACGACCTGGTCATCGATCCTTTCGAAGGATGGATATACCAAGGCGACAAGTAGCATAGACGTGTGGGGGAATCTCTAGGTGGTCTTCTTGACGATCACTCTACCTGCTTTCAGGACCCGCATGCAGCTCCCTCTACATGTTAAACAACCCTGTTGCTTATCGCACTATTTGTACAAATACGCTTTAACGTATTAATCAAATTATAATGAAAATAGTTTGCGGCCCAACTTATGTGTCACTGACTTACTACTTCATTTTATTTCGCTATTTTTATCAATTGCACCCGTACACTTTGGTACGCTTTAATTCGCGAGGGGCTTCATTGCGCTCCATACTACGGCAACAAAGTCTAAACACTTTTTGTAGTATAGTTCGGCACTCCGAATTTAGCATTATATGCATCGGCTCCGAATCATGTCTTTGGTCAATAGTTGGGTTGCCCGACTCCTGTGCTTGCTACCTTACGTTCCGTTCTATCGGCTAGGGTAGTAAAGGGAGAACTACTGCGATTGTGTTTCTGGTTTATCCGGGTAAACACCTCAGTAGAGAAAGCCGAAAACTAACTGTCATGATGCAGTGAGAGCTGGTCAGCTATTCGGAGGTTTAAATCTCTTGCGATTTTTTGTCCCGCATTATGCAATGGATCGGCCTCCACCCGATCAGGCGTCTACAACACCCTAGTCCGGATTAACAAATATTAACTAGAGGTTGCGCCTACATTTCTATTGTCAAACTCCTATGGCTAAGTGAGGGTGATAAAGCCACATAGTCTGATTGCCTAGTTCGCTGCGCTAAACACCTCCTTCAAGGACCAAACTCTTGGATCAAGAGTGTTTAGGTTTCAACCCGAATGGCCCCGTACTACCTACATGGGGGCTGAAGCCGATGACTGGCCAACTCTCAGATTTAATAAAACGGCCGCACAGGAGGCAAAATTTTCAATAAACAACAAGCATTATATTACATATCGGCTTTGTTTCATAATACAGGACGGGATAACATGAATGTTTTCATTCAAAGATAATGTCTTTTGCACACTGGCCCTCTATAATGCGGGATCCCTTCAGGACATCATCAAAATACCGCTCGGGCGTGCGGTGCTCCTTGCCTGCGGGCGGTCCCTCGATCGCGAGCTTGACGACGTCCATCTTCGCCCACTGCACCTTGACACGGGTGAAGGCCATCCGCGCACCTTCGATACAGACCGACCGCTTGGTGGCATCAAGCCGAGGGCAGGCATCGACCAGCCGCTTCACGAGCCCTAAGTAACTGTTGGGTATGGCTTCGGCAGGCCATAGACGGATTAGCAAATCCTTCATGGCCAATTTAGCCACCGTATGCAGTTCGGTAAGCTATTTCAGTTGATCGCTAAAGGGCACCGGATGCTCTGGCGCAAGGTATTGCGACCAGAACAGCTTCTCCGTTGAGCTCCCCTCTTCAGTCGGAAGAACTCCGCAGCATCAGCAACACTGCACGGCAGATTCGCAAACACTCTTGGAGAACTCCAAATCCGGGTCAGTAAGAGGTACCTTTTCTTCACAAATTTGCTCTGCATAATAAAGGCCTTACCCGCTGCAATTTTCCTGGCCTCCTGGATTTCCTGGAGGGCGCCCTGGGCTTCAACTCGGGCTTCTTGTGCACTTTGGCGAGCCTTAGCAAGTTCGGACTCTTGGTCCGCCTTCTTGCGCTCCAAGGACTCACATTTCTTCATGGTGTCCTGGAGCTCCTGCTGGACCTCCCCGACCCTGGCCTCGTGTTTTTCGCGGGCGGCTTGTTCCTTTGCCGCTCTCTTCTGGGCCTCGGCTAGCTTGAGGGTCTCCACCTCGGTCGCAACTCCTATGACATATCATGATACCATGATCAACACAAACAATTCATATCTTTTTAGATCTGAATAGGCCATTGCATACCTTGCTTGTCCTCTAGTTGTTTTTTCACATGGCCGAGCTCTTCCTCGGCCCGCTCCAGACTCTGCTTCAGTTTGGAGACTTTGCCAGAATGGGAGGTCGCAGCCAGCATCGACGCCTGCTTATTCACAAAGACATGTATGGTTAGTCTCCTGCGAAAATTATTTGATCCTCTGTCTGGCTTCTCTTTTCGAGCACGAGACAGTGTCTCAGGGGATACTATCTATACTATGACATTCTTTTACATAATAACGTCACATACCTCAAAGCCTGTTAGAAGGCTGGTGCAGGCTTCGGTCAGCCCGCTCTTAGCGGACTGAACCCTCTCAACCAGCGTACCCATAAGGATACGGTGTTCCTCCATAATGGAAGCACTTTGCAGCGCTTCCAGTAAAGTATCTGGTGCCTCTGGATGGACAGAGGTCACCGGCAGAATAGGTGCACCTCCTTCTTTTCGAAGGAGGCTTCTTGCCTGATTCCGGAGCCGTATGGGCCTCCGGAATAGTATTCGGCTGGGGGCCGAATTGGATATGGCCCCCATCACCAGTCTCCGAGGGGGATTTGCTCCCCCATGTGTCAGGCGGCCGAGGTATCACCCTCTGGCGCCACCTTGACGGCCTCTTGTATCTCTCCCAGCCTGGGGAGGTCCTTCGGGACAACACCTCGGCATCATCCATGGCCTTGGGAGAGGAGGCCACCGGAAGTGACCCGCTGTCCATCACATTTGGATCCAGCGAATTCCCAAAGATGAGGATTGCTGTGGGCGGGCGTGGGCCAGACTGCAGTTCATGATTTGAGATATTAAAACCACGAAGTAAAAAAGTTGGATATATGTTTGTATAAGTGCCTTTAAGTACTTACAATTAGGCCATGGGCTTCTCCCTGGGGCGCCACTCGGAGCTGCTATCAGTGCCCAACGTGGAGTTGTCCGTGAGGGAGACCTTCCCCTTCTTGGACGCCTCTCCCTCCAGATCCATGGAGGCTGCCCTTTTCTTCCTTCCCCCCTCGGGGGGAGAGTTGCTTTCCTCCTCCTCCTCCTCGTCCTTGGCGGTGAAGGAGGAGTGGGTTTTGGCGTCTTCGGACGTCATGTCCGAAGTGCCTTTACGGCGGTGTCCACTTCTGCTCTCCTTGGCCTTCTTCTTGGCCTTCTTCTCCGACGCCTGGTAGGGCACCGCAACCAGCATCTTCGTCAAAAGTGGGATTGCTGGGTTTTCGGGCAGCGGAGCCGGACACTGGATCCACTCTGCCTTCTTTGTCCAGCCCTGAAAAGACAGATAGGGAAGCTCAGTCATCTTCCTTGAATGTGCAGGTGAAGGATATGCCTCGAAATATGAAAAACTTACCGAACTGGCGGGATGGGTTAGGTTGTACCCACGATCCTCGGTCGTCTGCGGCCACGTCTCATTGACCTTAAAAAGCACCTTCCAGATGCCTTCGTGCGTGGAGCCGAAGAACTGCTGCAAGGTCTGGTGCTTGGCTGGATCAAACTCCCACAAATTGCAAGTCCGGCTTTGGCAAGGAAGGATCCGGCGAAAAAACATCACCTGGATCACATTGACAAGCTTGATGTCCTTGTCCACCATGCTCTTGATGCGCATCTGCAGCGTTGACACCTCGTTCGACGACGCCCAGTCTAGGCCCTTTTCTAGCCAGGAGGTAAGCCGCATTGGGGCCCCGGACTTGAATTCGAGAGACGCAACCCAGGTGGTGTCGCGGGGCTCTGTGACGTAGAATCACTGCTGCTGCCACCCTTTGACAGTCTCCACAAAGGTGCCTTTGGGCCACGTGACGTTGGACAGCTTGCTCACCATAGCGGCTCCGCACTCTATGTGTTGATGACCCACCACCTTCAGTTTCACATTGAAGGTCTTCAGCCACAATCCGAAGTGGGGTGGGATGCGGAGGAAGGCCTCGCACACGACAATGAATGCTGAGATGTTGAGGAAGGAGTTTGGGGCTAGATCATGGAAATCTAGCCCGTAGTAGAACATGAGTCTGTGGACGAATGGGTGGAGAGGAAATCCCTACCCGCGGACGAAGTGGGGGATGAATACCACCCTCTCATGGGGCTTCAGGGTGGGGACGATCTGCCCCTTGGCCGGAAGCCGGTGGGTGATTTCCTGGGCCAAGTACCCCGCCTCCCGGAGCTTCATGATGTCCTTCTCCGTGATGGAGGAGGCCATCCACTTGCCCTGCGCTCCAGATCCGAACATGGTCGGAGTGTTTTTTTTAGACGGAAATGATGGAAGCTTGAGTGCTGGAGCTCAAGAATGGGTGGGCAGAGAGAAAGAAGGTGTGGGTGAAAAAGTGAATCCTTATCTCCTTATAAAGGCAGCGAATATCAAGCGCTTCCCCATTCGCCTTAAAACTCACCTATTCCCCAAGGGTCGTGTAGACGGCGCGGCTGGATTACCCACGCCCGTATTGATGAGAATCCCGCAATAAGGGGACACGATCTCTGCTTCGACAAGACGTGCCAATGGAAACCGCATCTCAAAACACGGAGCAGGAGGCTAAAAAATGGTTCGAAATAATGACCGGGCGAAGACGTGGCGTCTCACTACAGAAGATGTCAGTAGATGGGACTTGTTAAATATTATACTCATTGCGGGGCTTATTTTTGCAGAGCCGGACACGTTATCTGTGTTCGAAGACTACTTTTAAATATTCGGAGGAGGAACCCGCTGTAGGACCTTGAAGTATGTCTAGAGGGGGGGTGATTAGACTACTTGACCAATAAAAACTTAACCTTTTCGCAATTTTAGAGTTTGGCAGATTTTAGCTACTTTAGGACAAGTCAAGCAATCATCACACAATCCAAGCAAGCATGCAAAAAGTATATAGGCAGCGGAAATTAAAGCATGCAACTTGCAAGAAAGTAAAGGGAAGGGTTAGGAGGATTCAAACGCAATTGGCGACACGGATGTTTTTGGCGTGGTTCCGATAGGTGGTGCTATCGTACATCCACGTTGATGGAGACTTCAACCCACGAAGGGTAATGGCTGCGTGAGTCCACGGAGGGCTCCACCCACGAAGGGTCCACAAAGAAGCAACCTTGTCTATCCCACCATGGCCGTCGCCCACGAAGGACTTGCCTCACTAGTGGTAGATCTTCACGAAGTAGGCGATCTCCTTGCCATTACAAACTCCTTGGTTCAACTCCACAATCTTGTCGGAGGCTCCCAAATGACACCTAGCCAATCTAGGAGACACCACTCTCCAAGAAGTAACAAATGGTGCGTTGATGATGAACTCATTGCTCTTGTGCTTCAAATGATAGTCTCCCCAACACTCAACTCTCTCTCAATGGGTTTGGATCTGGTGGAAAGAAGATTTGAGTGGAAAGCAACTTGGGGAAGGCTAGAGATCAAGATTCATATGGTAGGAATGGAATATCTTGGCCTCAACACATGAGTAGGTGGTTCTCTTTGCAATGCCGAAGACAATCTGCGCGCCGGACACATCGTCATTGAAGCCTGGTTCAGGGGCTACTGAGGGAGTCCTCGATTAAGGGGTCCTCGGGCGTCCGGGCTATGTGATGTGGGCCGGATTGATGAGCCATGAAGATACAAGACAGAAGACCTCCTCCCGTGTCTGGATGGAACTCTCCTTTGCGTAGAAGGCAAGCTTGGCATTCAGATATGAAGATTCCTTCCTTTGTAAACCGACTCTGTACAACCCTAGGCCCATTCGGTGCCTGTACAAACCGAAGGGTTTAGTCCGTAGAGGCAATCACAATCATACATGCTAGACATCTAGGGTTTAGTTATTACGATCTCGTGGTAGATCAACTCTTGTAATCCTCATATTCATCAAGATCAATCAAGCAGGAAGTAGGGTATTACCTCCATCGAGAGGGCCCGAACCTGGGTAAACATCGTGTCCCCCGTCTCCTGTTACCATCGACCTTAGACGCACAGCTCGGGACCCCCTACCCGAGATCCGCCGGTTTTGACACCGACATCTACCTCGGGCCCTCTCTGATTTTGTGGGTCTCACGATCGAGCGCCGAGGCCGAGTACAGGGCAGTGGCCAACGCCGCCGCGGAGTGTTCCTGGCTACGACAGCTACTTCAGGAGTTGCTATGTGAGGTTCCCAAGGCCACACTTGTCTACCGTGACAACGTCTCCGCGGTCTACGTCGCTGCCAACCCTGTCCATCACCGACGGACGAAGCATATTGAGCTCGACATTCACTTCGCCAAGGAGCACGTCGCACTTGGTCGTGTTCGAGTTCTGCATGTGCCCACCTATCAGCAGTTCGCCGTCGTTATGACGAAGGGACTACCTACCTCGACTTTCGAGGGCTTTCGATCCAGTCTTTGCGTCACCAACGACGCTTCGACTGCTGGGGGGTGTTGAGCATGTGTACATGTATATAGGTCCGGGTTTTGTAGGCCGCACCTGTAGTGTCTCTCTCCCTCTGTATGTTCCTGTATGTTGAGAGACAAGACATCGGTGGCACCCCTTGTACCTATATATATGTGTCTAGTGCATGATCAATCAATTATCGATGAACCAAATCATTCTCTACACCAAAACTGTAGCCATTTCCGAAGTTCTTCAGCTGAGCCCTTTACTAGGATGCTTCGCGAGACAGAAGAAAATAAAACACCGGCGCACAACGGTTAACACCACACGGTTTAGCAAGTGCCATCGTGCGTTGCCGGTCGTCCGCACGAATGATATGGCGCAGCCCACAGGTTCAGCCACTGGATCGGCTAATGCCATTTGGGAATAGTATATCACGGCAACAAAGCACACTTGCTTTAAATTTAAGGTAAAGCTGCCGGCCTGCCGGGCACTTGATACTACTACCGGGCAAACAATTGCGTAACTGGTCGACTGATTGAAGGCAGAGTACTTTGTGTAATTAAATACGAAGATCTGGAGATCGTTGCGTATCATGGTGGGTGGTAATGGTTCGTCAGTTCGTAGTATATAATGTAACGCAAGCGACAAGCGAGGAGTTCCTTTCACATAGACATAGTCCACCCACCCCAACCCAACCGAACACAATCAACTTGTGAAGGTTGGTACAGATCCTGCGTAGCAGCTATAATGTTTTTGATTCATAGGTGCATCATACTGTTAGGGTAAATAACACAGAAGCATGCTAGTATAGTTTGTTGAGGAGAAGACAGCATGGAGCGCCATAATGTTCAGATCCAGATTTAATCGGTTTTCAGATACAGATTTAATCAGTGTTCAGATCCAGATTTAACACAGAAACAATGCTAGTACAAGTACCACAGATCTGGGACATGCGGGGAATCATATTGAAACATCTGCGCCTCTAAAACAAGCAGACCGACGAGCGTCGCGGTGGCCGGAGAAGAAGGGAATGGATCAACCCTAAAACAAGATCTCATTTCCGACTTCTCTCATCTAAGCTCTAACACAGAAAGGACTGGGTGATGCCCAGATCGAAAGAGGGAACAACTAGGTACACGCACGGGCACAGCAGCATGTCTGGTTGTGTCGGCGAGTTGGCTGGCGGCCTAGGTGGAGCGGGCGAGGCGGGAGGCGATGGCGGAGTGGTACATGGCGTCGTGGAAGCTCTCCGTCTCCACCATCCGCGCCCGCAGCTGCCGCGCCTTCTCCTCCGTCAGGCCGCCCACGAACGACCTCCCCGCCTTCTCCTCCTCCTCCTCCACCACCGCCATCGCCGGCGCCGGTGCCGCGGCCTCGATGTAGTCCGCCCGCCCGGACCAGCCGAGCAGCGGCGCCCACCACTTGCCTCCCTCGGGGGCTCCCGCCGCGCGGACCCGCCCGGCGCCCACGGAGCTAGAGGCGGAAGCGGCGCGGGGCCCGAAAGTCGTTCCCGTAGATGGGCGGGGGGAGAAGGAGACGGCGGATGCTGACGGTGCCATGGCCATTAGCTCGGTCGCTTGCTTGGCTCGTAAGATTCTACTACGGGGTTTCTTTGCTTTCGGTTTGGTGAGAGATGGTGAGGACTGTTGTAAACTGTGAATGCTGGTTGAGCTTGCGAGATGGAGAGCTGGAGATGGTGGGAATTTATAACCAGGGCAAGAGGATGAAGAGTGGATAGGAACGGCGCGTGGGCGCGCGGTGTGGGGGTGCGCTTTTCCGTTACGCGTGACGCATGATCGCCTGGACTCATGCATTTTCCACATAATGTACAATCCACCGCTCCACCTACAAACGCCGCAGTCGGGACTACTCACTCTCTACCCATCCTACCAGAAGATCGAGCATGCTATCCACTTCGCCCTTCGATAAGCTCGCCTGCTGCCAAGCCTTGCCTTCCGTGATGATGTGCCCAACTACCTGCTGTAGTGATGGAGCAGCGACGTCGAACACAATTGCATTCCTATGCTTCCACAACTCCCAAAGCCCTAGGGTGAGGAGCGCCCGTAGCTCCTTCGGCTTGCGGACACTCGACGTTCGCGCAACACACCAATCCTTTAGGTTGTCTTGGGCCGTTGGGGACCACTGCGGCTTCCCCAGGGTCGAGCACAGAGTTCTCCAAACTGTTCTAGCGAACACACATGTCAGCAGGATGTGGTCAATGATTTCGTCCTCCTGGTCGCAGAACGGGCAAGCATCTTGATGCGGGAGACCGCGACGGGCAAGTCTGTCTGAAGTCCAGCATCTGTTTCGCATAGCTAGCCAGGTGAAGAAGCGGCACCGGAGAGGAGCCCGAGATCGCCCGGAAAAGTCCGCCGTCGGCGCCACCTCCCTACCAACGAACCGTGCCGCATAGGCCGACCGAACCGAAAATTGGCCGTTCGTTTCCCAGGCCCAAGTAATGGCGTCGGGGACGTGCTCCCGGAGCTGGATCCCATGTAGTCGGGGCCATTTCACTGTGTCGAACGCTTTGGATATGTCCAACTTGATCATCAAAGCCGGCTGCTTCAAGGCATGAAGGTGGCGGGCCGTACACTGCGCAAGCATAAAGTTGTCGTGAAGGAGCCGTCCCTTGACAAAAGCGCCTTGATGCCGGCCCACCAAATGTGGTAGGTCCTCGAAAAGGCGGCACGCCAACACCTTGTCGAAAATTTTCACCGCACCATGTACCAAACTCACCGGGCGGTAGTCCTTTAACTCCTCGGCTCCCTCTCTCTTTGGCAACATAGCCACTAGAGCTTTGTTGAGTGATGCTAATCCACGCATGTCCCCATGGTAGAATGCCGTAAGGGCATTCATGAAGTCGTCCTTGATGATATTCCAGCACAGCGCATAGAACCGGGTCGTAAAGCCATCCGGCCCGGGTGCCTTGTCAAGGGGCATGGTTTTGATCACTTTGAAAACTTCATCAGCCGTGAACGGTTCCTCCAAGTGATGCAAGTCCATGGAGGGTAGATCAAGTTGTGCCAGATCAATCGTGATTTGGCGACCCGTGGTGGAACCAAACAATGCCCCGTAATATGTATCCACAACTTCCGCAATCCTCTCTTGGCCCGAGATAACCCCGTTGTTCTGCCGGAGTGACATGATCACATTCTTCCGTTGTCGGTGCCTGGCATGGTGATGAAAGAACTCCGTGTTGGCGTCCACCTCCTTCAGATGCAACAACCTTGAGCGTTGCCTTGCGATCGACCGTTGTAAGGAGGAGATACACAAGAGCTTCCTTTTCAGAAGTTTACGAAGCACAAACTCCTCTTGGCTCAGATGTCTAGTCTCCATGGCCACATCTAGACGTAGGATCAACTCCAGGGCAATTGCGATCTGCATGCGTATATTGCCAATCCACTTGTCATTCCACCGTTGGAGGTGCTTAGCGGTGGCCCTCAATTTATTGTTCAACACCATGTAGGGGTTGCCCTCCGATGATATGGAGTGCCATGCCTCCTGCACCTTTTCTATGAAGACCGGAGCCTTGGGCCAGAAGGCTTCGAATTTGAAGCGTTTCCCATATTGGAAGTCCGCGTGCAGGTCCACCAAGAGTGGACAGTGGTCCGAGATCGCCGAGCTCAACGCCATTAGGAAGCTGGAAGGGTAAAGATCCTCCCAACAGTTTGTCCCGAACACGTGATCAATCCTTTCCAACGTGGCCCTAGACATCTCGTTGGACCACGTATAGTGTCTCCCATTCAAATATATCTCCTTGAGCTCCAACCTATTCAGTTTGGATCAAAAACGGCTGATCATGCGGCGGTTAACAGAGTCATTGTTCTTATCCTCTGGATTGACTAGGAGATTGAAATCACCAACACTACAAAAAAAATATACTTCCGTGATGATACATGTTTGTCACAGTAGGTCGTGTTTTTTGTCATGCATGTACATCCATGACAAATTTATGACAGCATCAAGATAGTCATACCTGTGCTGTCGTAGAAGTGTTCCATGACATTACCAACATTATCATCACGGAAGTGTCCACTTCCATGACAATAAATCGCGCGTCACAGAAGTGCTTTCGTCAAGGGTGACTGACACATGGCATCCACCATAATGGAACGCCGTTAAGCTATCGGGTCGGATTTTAGATCTGATAACCCGTTAACAGCCACGACCAACGCCGATTTTCCACGTGTAAAATTCTCATTGGCTGACGGATCCACGTGTCAGCTCCACGTTGGCACAGGTGTCACTCATCCAATGGTTGAGATGGGCCTATGATATGTTAACACGTGGACCGACACAAAAGTGGCCCACAAAGTTTAAGTGGGTCGGCCCAACTGAAGGCCCATAAGATTTAGCGGACTATAATGGGCCGGCCCAGCTAAATGCCCACAAAATTTAGCGGACCATAATGGGCTGGCCCAGCTAAAGGCCCACAAGATTTTGCGGACCACAATGGGCCGGCCCAGCTAAAGGCCCACAAGATTCTGCAGACCATAATGGGCCGGCCCAGCTAAAGGCCCAACATTCTCTGTCAAATCGGCCCGTCAACGGCCTGTTCTAAACTTGTCATCAATGTGGTTCATGGTCACTTCTAGCCCGTTAACAGTCCGCTAAGTAATTGGACCGAATTATGGCCCGGTGTATTTCCGGCCTGTTAAAGGTCCGGCTTCATTTGGGCCCATTTACAGGCCATCAAAACTTTTGGCCCATAAACGGCCGTGAAGGATTTGGGTCATATTCGGCCATGTCTGTCATTCGGCCTGTTAGAGGCCCACTATAGATTTGGGCCACTTGCGGCCTGTTGTCATTTTCGGCCTGTTAATGCCGGACGTAAACCATGGGCCATATGTGGCCCAACGTCATATCGGGCCCATTAACGACCCATATAAAAATGACGATAATCTAGCCCGACCGAAGTTCCGGCCTATTAAAGACCCGTGTATTAGGTCAGCGCATTTACGGCCCGTCCGAATTTCGGCCTGTCGAATATCCGCATAGTAAATGGGCCACCATTTCGGCCTGCTAAGTCCAGTGGGTTATTTGGCACAATCAGGGCCCAATCTCACTTTCGATCTATTAAAGGCCCATGTTTTTATGGGCTCAAGATATTTACACCTGTAAACGACCTATTTTTACTAAGAGCCCAAATTATGTTTAGGCCTGTTAAAGGCCCACTATGGGCACATGCCTACTAGAAAAATTTGAAAGCTTATGCTAATTTAAGCCCAGATATTTTTAGTGTGCTACATGCCAATTTCGACCCGTAATCGTTTTTAGCCCAATTGGAATGGGCCCGACGATTGTTGGCATGTTGGGCTCCTACGAAGCTTTCGTCCGAATACATTACTAAGATAAACCTACACTATACAAAAATAGCGTCATAATTACTGCAGCCTATGGCAGCATCATAAATGTTGTATCACAACAAAGTAAATTCCAATCATACAACAAAAGGCCTGTTGGCATAAAGTTTACAGTCCTTCCAGATAAAAGCACCATCAGATGTATAGAAGCACAGATCATTTGACCTGAGTGCTAATGTTTCAAGCTGTAGAATCTGATGGAGCAGCACGATCTCCACCTTTTTTTCCGCCATTGCTCTTCAACAACGAAGCGAGTGTCTGATAGTCTGGTTTCAAAGCCATTCATATCTTGACGACATTTCTCAACCACTATTCTTGTTTCCGAAACAACGTTCATTAGGGATTGGACTTGTGTGTGGAGCACAGATATATCACTCTGTCTAGCAGGAAGATTTTGTTCAGTAGGCGATTTGGACGAGGTTACCATGACAACCAACCCGGAATTACGCAGGAAGGTGCTTTTTGCACTGTTAGTGGAGAGATACTGACGCACTGCAGCAAGAGGTGACATTGTGCCTGTAGTAGCCTCGTCACCTTCAGGTGGTTGTGGCTGTTCAATCATTTGTTCCATAGCTTTCTGAAAGTTTGAACTTGTAGATTAGTGTACCAGTGAGTTACTAATGAGATAAAAACAAACAAAGTAGGTTAAACGTTTATACACAACTTATTTTGATGAACTACTGTAATACATTAGCATGTATTGTAGTGCCAACTACATAATAAAATCACTTTCGGAACATATGTCCATGTAGCATGCCTACTGTATTGTATATTTCCTCACATTCGTTGACATCTAAGGATAAAGAGACATGGTTTAAAGTAGGATGAACATAGTATGACATCATTCATATCATGGGCAAACAGATATAAAACAAACAGGCTATTTTATCATTGCGTGTGCACGTGAACATAACAACTATATTACAGATCAAGACCAAAAGAATATCCTTCATCTCTTTTAAACCATGTAAGGTGAAATGATACGTTAAGACAACTGTGTATAAAAATGAACAGAGTAACTGACATTGGCTGCAAACCAAGTAGTTAAATGAACACATCACAGTACCAATCAGTTCAAGGCAGGAGGAGTAAGAACTTACAACAACGGCTTGAACTGGTGTGCTCATGCCCTTCATCTTGCTGGTGTGGCAATCCTTGAAGATTTGCACTGCATTCGGTTCAGGTCCTTTTTGGTCCGCACGGGCTTTCCTTTGTATTTGGAACAAGTCAATATAGATACGATAATATGGCACAAAAAAGAAGGAAGTAGCAGCTATTTATAAGAGCCTCGCAGTGTGCAATATAACTACGAGATCATGTTGTCTGTTGGAATTTCACTTTAGAACGGTTGGTTTTGTTCTTCAAACAGTTAGCCTAGAAGAAGATACACTAGTAAGGCACATACATAAATACAAGTTCAATATGTGGTCTGATCAAATACATATAGCCTACCCGATACTTTGGATCACACCAGTGTTTAACGAGGGCTGTCCAGTCTTCATCTATAATATATTCCATTGGAGATGTTTGGGCGATTTCATTGTTATCCTTGCCTTCAAAGTGAGATTTTCTAAGGTGGTACCGATACTGTCGCAGAGCAGACTGAAAAACATGAGTGCATGCTTGTTTAGATGCATCATCTTTCGGATCCAACTTGAACCTCATCTGTTGAAAAAAGAATGTGAGTCTTATTAGGAGGAAGCTAGAAAGTATGGGACAGAGCAAGACAATATTACTAATTGCGATGAATAACATTACTTACGGATAAATGGTCAAGGAAGGTGTTAAACTGGGTATTTTCTTTCTTATTCCTGTATTGGATCCACGTTGGGAGGATACGCGCATGACACCTAACGGCAACGGCTGCCTATGATACTAACTTGGCTGACTCTGTAGCATCACGTGGCCTTTTTAAACCTACCTCAAAATGGATCTCCATTCTTCCTCCTTTAGATTTTGTTAATCTGTCAAGCATTATCCCTGATGTCTATTTCCGCTTGCACCGTGGTGCTAGTTCAACAACGAATATGGAAAGTGTTAGTGTACATCAAACTGTGAGAGTACATATAAAGGAGCATGCAACTGCAACTTGACTCGGTCAGGTACCGTCTTGGTGTTGATGCTCATGAGGTTCATCTGATCTTGCCAAGTCCTGTTGTGTCAGCCGTGCTTCGGAAGTAGTGTTAGGTGTGAAGGCAGCTTGGGAACTGGCCAGTTCCGGAGCAAACGAACGAGTAACTGGTTGAGATGCTGGTACAGTTGAAGCGGATGCTGCAGCTGGTGGAGCAGGTGATACTGTGTTTGTAGATTTAGCCGGTGGACTTGGAACTTCTACTGCACTATAAGTACCAGCAGAATCTCGATGGCAGAACCTTTTTCGTTTCACCCGACGAGTAACAGCACTCCCTACTATATTATTTTCCTTGCTCTTTTTTGACTTTGCCATGTCAAGCTGTACCCACAACATAAAAGAATAAAATCACTCTTCAGAACTCATTGATGCATGATACAGACAAGCAATACTTTGATGTAATACAACCGTATGAGGATGGAATATGTAAGAAAAACAAGATGGCATGACATATTCATAGCTACGATGTGCAAACTAAGCAGAAGGATTCTCAAGAAAATAGAAGTAATGCAAGCTAGACACCATATGAAAGATGCAACCAATATTACTCTGCCAAGTTAAAAGTGTCTTGTCATAAGTGGCAACTCGAAAAATTAGAAGCAGTACAACATAGAAATCAATGCAAGATGCAACCACTATCAAACTGCCATGTTAAAAGCGTCCAATCATGAGTTACTGATGCGGGATACACAACAATAGTACTTTGATGTAAGAACATGGTATGATAGATAGATGCAGTGTATTCTAGACACAGAAAACCATGTCATATGCACATGTATAACATATAAGCTCAGCAGGTGCAATTTAATCAAAATAGAAGAAATATAGGCTAGACAACATATGCAACATGAAACCAATTATCACACTGTCAACTTAGAGCAAGCACCTACGATGGTGGAGTGCGGGAGATGAACTCATCATGTAGACTTGGAACTTCAACTTCATTAGCAGTAGCAGTAGCAAATCTAGAGAGTCTCTGTTTGCGTCGGTGCAGAGTACCACCAACATCCCCTAACTTACTCTTTTCCTTCCTATTTTCTGATATTGCCTTATGAAGTCAAAACCACAAGAAGATGAATAAAATTAGCTCTGCATAACTGGTTGATGCATGATACAGACGAACACTACTTTGATGTACGGCAAGCGTAGGATAGGAGGATGGAATATATACAAAAAAGACAGTGTTTCATATTCACACGTACGATAGGAGGATGAAATATGTATGAAAAAACAGTAAGCGGAAGGTATTTCAACAAAATTAGAAGAAATGAAAGCTAGGCACCATATGAACATGCAACCAATATCACTCTATCAGGTAAAAAGTGTCTCGTGTAAGTGCCATTTCAAGAAATTAGAAGCAGTACAAGCTAGAAGACTATGCAAGATGCAACCTACATCACAGTCCCAAGTTAAAATGTGTCTTACGGGTAAGTGATCGTTGCAGGTATAAGTTGTAAGCTACGCAGATGCAATTCTGCATAATCAGAAGCAATACAAACTAGACATCATACGGAAAATGCAACCACGTATAACAGTTCCAAGTAAGAGCAAGCACCTGTGATGGTGGAGTAGGGGAGATGTGCTCATCATGTACATGTATGTTCTAGAAACAGGAACACGTGTCATATTCACAGGCATTATGTGTAAAGTAAGCAGATGCAATTGAAGTTAGAAGCAATACAAGCTAGTCATCAACAACATGCAACCACATATAATAGTGTCAAGTTAGAGCAAGCACCTGTGATGGTGGAGTAGGGGAGATGTGCTCATCATCTACACAGCTATGTTGACTGTCCAGCCTTGTGTTGTCTTGCGAATCTTGTTGGGAGGATGGCGGAGTAGAATCTGTAGAGACCCCCTGTTTGAGTTGCTCCGAAGGACCACCATCATCCAATGCCGGACTAATTTCCTTCAGCTGTAATGATTTTGCATTGTGAAGTCAAACCGATAAGAAAAAGGAATAAAATTCGCTCTTCAGAACTCATTCATGCATGATACTGACGAACACTACTCGGATGAAAGGCAAACACATGATGCGAGGATGGAATATGTATGAAAAACAGGATGGTGTGACATATTCACACCTATGATGTGGTAACTAAGCAGAAGGCATTTCAACAAATTAGAAGCACTGCAAGCTAGACACCATATGAAAGATGCAACCAATATCACTCTGCCAAGTTCAAACTGTATGGTGTTTCAACAAATTAGAAGCAGTATATGCTAGAAATCATATGCAAGACACAACCAATATCACAGTGGCAACTTAAAGGTGCCTTATCATAAGTGACTGATGCGGGATATGCAAGAATAGTAGTCTGATGTAGAAACAGGAACACATTGTTGGGGAACGTTGCATAAAATAAAAAATTTCCTACATTCACCAAGATCAATATATGAGTTCATCCAGCAATGAGAGAGGGGAGTGCATCTACATACCCTTGTAGATCGCGAGCGGAAGCGTTCAAGAGAACGGGGTTGAGGGAGTCGTTCACGTCGTGATCCAAATCACCGGAGATCCTAGCGCCGAACGGACGGCACCTCCGCGTTCAACACACGTACGGTCAGTGTGACGTCTCCTCCTTCTTGATCCAGCAAGGGGGAAGGAGAGGTTGATGAAGATCCAGCAGCACGACGGCGTGGTGGTGGATGCAGCAGGGTTCCAGCAGAGCTTCGCCAAGCGTCTGCGGGAGGGAGAGGTGTAGCAAGGGGGGGGGAGGGAGGCGCCAAGATGCAGGGTGCGGCTGCCCTCCCTCCCCCCTCTTTATATAGGGTGCCCAGGGGGGGCAGCGGCCTTAGGAGATGGGATCTCCTAGGGGGCGGCGGCCAAGGGGGGAACTTACCCCCCAAGGCAAGTGGAGGCGCCCCCTCCCCTAGGGTTCCCAACCCTAGGCGCAGGGGGGCCCAAGGGGGGGGCGTACCAGCCCACCACGGGCTGGTTCCCCTCCCACTTCAGCCCATGGGGCCCTCCGAGATAGGTGGCCCCACCCGGTGGACCCCCGGGACCCTTCCGGTGGTCCCGGTACAATACCGATGACCCTCGAAAATCTCCCGATGGCCGAAACAACACTTCCTATATATAATTCTTCACCTCCGGACCATTCTAGAACTCCTCGTGACGTCCAGGATCTCATCCGGGACTCCGAACAACTTTCGGTTTGCTGCATACTAATATCTCTACAACCCTAGCGTCACCAAACCTTAAGTGTGTAGACCCTACGGGTTTGGGAGATATGCAGAGATGACCGAGATGCCTCTTCGGTCAATAACCAACAGCGGGATCTGGATACCCATGTTGGCTCCCACATACTCCTCGATGATCTCATCGGATGAACCATGATGTCGAGGATTCAATCAACCCCGTATACAATTCCCTTTGTCAATCGGTACGTTACTTGCCCGAGACTCGATCGTCGGTATCCCAATACCGCGTTTAGTCTCGTTACCGGAAAGTCACTTTACTCGTACCATAATGCATGATCCCGTGACCAGACACTTGGTCACATTGAGCTCATTATGATGATGCATTACCGAGTGGGCCCAGAGATACCTCTTCGTCATACGGAGTGACAAATCCCAGTCTCGATTTGTGCCAACCCAACAGACACTTTCGGAGATACCCGTAGTGCACCTTTATAGCCACCCAGTTACGTTGTGACATTTGGTACACCCAAAGAACTCCTACGGTATCCGGGAGTTGCACAACCTCATGGTCTAAGGAAATGATACTTGACATTTGGAAAAGCTCTAGCTAAACGAACTACACGATCTTTGAGTTATGCTTAGAATTGGGTCTTGTCCATCACATCATTCTCCTAATGATGTGATCCCGTTATCAATGACATACAATGCCCATAGTCAGGAAACCATGACTATCTGTTGATCAACGAGCTAGTCTACTAGAGGCTCGCTAGGGACTTTGTCGTGGTCTATGTATTCACACGTGTATTACGATTTCCGGATAACACAGTTATAGCATGAATAATAGACAATTATCATGAACACAGAAATATAATAATAACCATTTATTATTGCCTCTAGGGCATATTTCCAACAGTCTCCCACTTGCACTAGAGTCAATATTCTAGTTACATTGTGATGAATCGAACACCCATTGCATTCTGGTGTTGATCATGTTTTGCCCTAGGGAGAGGTTTAGTCAACGGATCCGCTACATTCAGGTCCGTATGTACTTTACAAATATCTATGTCTCCATCTTGAACATTTTCACGAATGGAGTTGAAGCGACGCTTGATGTGCCTTGTCTTCTTGTGAAACCTGGGCTCCTTGGCAAGTGCAATAGCTCCAGTGTTGTCACAGAAGAGTGTGTCCGGCCCCGACGCATTGGGTATGACTCCTAGGTCGGTGATGAACTCCTTCACCCAGATTGCTTCATGCACTGCCTCCGAGGCTGCCATGTACTCCACTTCACATGTAGATCCCGCCACGACGCTTTGCTTGCAACTGCACCAACTTACTGCCCCACCATTAAAAATATACACGTATCCGGTTTGTGACTTAGAGTCATCCAGATCCGTGTCGAAGCTAGCGTCGACGTAACCCTTTACGACGAGCTCTTCATCACCTCCATATACGAGAAACATGTCCTTAGTCCTTTTCAGGTACTTAAGGATATTCTTGACCGTTGTCCAGTGTTCCTTGCCGGGATTACTTTGGTACCTTCCTACCAAACTTACGGCAAGGTTTATATCAGGTCTGGTACAGGTCATGGCATACATGATAGACCCTATGGCTGAGGCATAGGGGATGACACTCATCTCTTCTTTATCTTCTGCCGTGGTCGGGCATTGAGCCGAGCTCAATTTCACACCTTGCAACACAGGCAAGAACCCCTTCTTGGATTGATCCATATTGAACTTCTTCAATATTTTATCAAGGTATGTGCTTTGTGAAAGACCTATGAGGCGTCTCGATCTATCTCTATAGATTTTGATGCCTAATATGTAAGCAGCTTCTCCAAGGTCCTTCATTGAAAAACACTTATTCAAGTAGGCCTTTATGCTGTCCAAAAGTTCTATATCATTTCCCATCAAAAGTATGTCATCCACATATAATATGAGAAATGCTACAGAGCTCCCACTCACTTTCTTGTAAACACATGCTAATCCATAAGTCTGCATAAACCCAAACGCTTTAATCATCTCATTAAAGCGAATGTTCCAACTTCGAGATGCTTGCACCAGCCCATAGATGGAGCGCTGGAGCTTGCATAACTTGTTAGCATTCTTAGGGTCGACAAAACCTTCCGGCTGCATCATATATAGTTCTTCCTTAAGGTGACCGTTAAGGAATGCCGTTTTGACGTCCATTTGCCATATCTCATAATCATAGTATGCGGCAATTGCTAACACGATTCATACGGACTTCAGGTTCGCTACGGGAGAGAATGTCTCATCGTAGTCAATCCCTTGAACTTGTCGATAACCCTTAGCGACAAGTCGAGCTTTATATATGGTAACATTACCATCCGCGTTCGTCTTCTTCTTAAAGATCCATTTGTTTTCTATTGCTCGCCGATCGTCGGGCAAGTCTCTCAAAGTCCACACTTTGTTTTCATACATGGATCCTATCTCGGATTGCATGGCTTCAAGCCATTTGTTGGAATCTGGGCCCGTCATTGCTTCTTCATAGTTCGAAGGTTCACCATTGTCTAACAACATGATTTCCAAGACAGGGTTGCCGTACCACTCTGGTGCGGAACGTATCCTTGTGGACCTTCGAAGTTCAGTAGGAGCTTGATTCGAAGTATCTTGATCATCATCATTAACCTCCTCTCTTTTCGGTGCAGGCGCCACAGGAACATCTTCCTGAGTTGCGCTACTCACCGTTTCAAGAGGCAGTACTTCATCAAGCTCTACTTTCCTCCCACTTAATTCTTTTGAGAGAAACTCTTTCTCCAGAAAGGACCCGTTCTTAGCAACAAAGATCTTGCCTTCGGATCTTAAGTAGAAAGTATACCCTATGGTTTCCTGAGGGTATCCTATGAATACGCATTTCTCCGACTTGGGTTCGAGCTTCTCAGGTTGAAGTTTCTTGACATAAGCATCGCATCCCCAAACTTTTAGAAACGACAGCTTAGGTTTCTTCCCAAACCATAATTCATACGGTGTCGTCTCAACGGATTTAGACGGTGCCCTATTTAAAGTGAATGTAGCTATCTCTAGAGCGTATCCCCAAAATGATAGCGGTAAATCTGTAAGTGACATCGTAGATCACACCATATCCAATAGAGTGCGATTATGACGTTCGGACACACCATTTCGCTGAGGTGTTCCAGGCGGCGTGAGTTGTGAAACGATTCCACATTTTCTTAAGTGCGTACCAAATTTGTGACTTAAATATTCTCCCCCACGATCTGATCGTAGGAACTTTATCTTTCGGTCACGTTGATTCTCTACCTCATTCTGAAATTCCTTGAACTTTTCAAAGGTCTCAGACTTGTGTTTCATCAAGTAGACATACCCATATCTACTCAAGTCATCAGTTAGAGTGAGAACATAACGATATCCTCCGCGAGCCTCAACGCTCATTGGACTGCACACATCAGTATGTATGATTTCCAATAAGTTGGTTGCTCGCTCCATTGTTCCGGAGAACGGAGTCTTGGTCATCTTGCCCATGAGGCATGGCTCGCATGTGTCAAACGATTCATAATCTAGAGACTCTAAAAGTCCATCAGCATGGAGCTTCTTCATGCGCTTGACAGCAATGTGACCAAGGCGGCAGTGCCACAAGTATGTGGGACTATCGTTATCAACTTTACATCTTTTGGCATTCACACTATAAATATGTGTAACATTACGCTCGAGATTCATTAAGAATAAACCATTCACCAGCGGGGCATGACCATAAAACATATCACTCATATAAATAGAACAACCATTATTCTCGGATTTAAATGAGTAGCCATCTCGAATTAAACGAGATCCTGATACAATGTTCATGCTCAAAGCTGGTACTAAATAACAATTATTGAGGTTCAAAACTAATCCCGTAGGTAAATGTAGAGGTAGCGTGCCAACGGCGATCACATCGACCTTGGAACCATTCCCGACGCGCATCGTCACCTCGTCCTTCGCCAGTCTCCGCTTATTCCGCAGCTCCTGCTTTGAGTTACAAATGTGAGCAACCGCACCGGTATCAAATACCCAGGAGCTACTATGAGCACTGGTAAGGTACACATCAATTACTTGTATATCACATATACCTTTGGTTTTGCCGGCCTTCTTGTCCGCTAAGTACTTGGGGCAGTTCCGCTTCCAGTGACCACTTCCCTTGCAATAAAAGCACTCAGTCTCAGGCTTGGGTCCATTGCTTGACTTCTTCCTGGCAACTGGCTTACCAGGCGCGGCAACTTCCTTGCCGTCCTTCTTGAAGTTCTTCTTACCCTTGCCCTTCTTGAACTTAGTGGTTTTATTCACCATCAACACTTGATGTTCCTTTTTTATCTCTACCTCTGCTGATTTCAGCATTGAATATACCTCAGGAATGGTCTTTTCCATCCCCTGCATATTGAAGTTCATCACAAAGCTCTTGTAGCTTGGTGGGAGCGACTGGAGAATTCTGTCAATGACCGCGTCATCCGGGAGATTAACTCCCAGCTGAGTCAAGCGGTTGTGCAACCCAGACATCTTGAGTATGTGCTCACTAACACAACTGTTTTCCTCCATCTTACAGCTAAAGAACTTGTCAGAGACTTCATATCTCTCGACCCGGGCATGAGCTTGGAAAACCATTTTCAGCTCCTCGAACATCTCATATGCTCCGTGTTGCTCAAAACGCTTTTGGAGCCCCGGTTCTAAGCTGTAGAGCATGCCGCACTGAACGAGGGAGTAATCATCGGCACGAGACTGCCAAGCGTTCATAATGTCTTGGTTCTCTGGGATTGGTGCTTCACCTAGCGGTGCTTCTAGGACATAATCTTTCTTGGCAGCTATGAGGATGATCCTCAGGTTCCGGACCCAGTCCGTATAGTTGCTGCCATCGTCTTTCAGCTTGGTTTTCTCTAGGAACGCGTTGAAGTTCAGGTGGACATGAGCGTTGGCCATTTGATCTACAAGACATATTGTAAAGATTTTAGACTAAGTTCATGATACTTAAGTTCATCTTAATCAAATTATTTAATGAACTCCCACTTAGACAGACATCCCTCTATTCATCTAAGTGAAACATGATCCGAGTCAACTAGGTCGTGTCCGATCATCACGTGAGACGGACTAGTTAACATCGGTGAACATCTTCATGTTGATCGTATCTTCTATACGACTCATGCTCGACCTTTCGGTCTTCCGTGTTCCGAGGCCATGTCTGTACATGCTAGGCTCGTCAAGTCAACCTAAGTGTATTGCGTGTGTAAATCTGGCTTACACCCATTGTATTCGAACGTTAGGATCTATCACACCCGATCATCACGTGGTGCTTCGAAACAACGAACCTTCGCAACGGTGCACAGTTAGGGGGAACACTTTTCTTGAAATTATCATGAGGGATCATCTTACTTAGTACCGTCGTTCTAAGTAAACAAGATGGAAAAACATGATAAACATCACATGCAATCATAATAGTGACATGATATGGCCAATATCATATAGCTCCTTTGATCTCCATCTTCGGGGCTCCATGATCATCTTCGTCACCGGCATGACACCATGATCTCCATCATCGTGTCTTCATGAAGTTGTCACGCCAACGACTACTTCTACTTCTATGGCTAACGCGTTTAGCAATAAAGTAAAGTAGTTTACATGGCGTTCTTCAATGACACACAGGTCATACAAAAAATAAAGACAACTCCTATGGCTCCTGCCGGTTGTCATACTCATCGATATGCAAGTCATGATTCCTATTACAAGAACATGATCTCATACATCACATATATATCATTCATCATTCATCACAACTTTGGCCATATCACATCACAAAACACTTGCTGCAAAAACAAGTTAGACGTCCTCTAATTGTTGTTGCAAGTTTTTATGTGGCTTCTAAAGGTGATCTAGCAAGAATGTTTTCTTACCTACGTTAAAGCCACAACGTGATTTGCCAACTTCTATTTACCCTTCATAAGGACCATTTTTATCGAATCCGCTCCAACTAAAGTGGGAGAGACAGACACCCGCTAGCCACCTTATGCAACTAGTGCATGTCAGTCGGTGGAACCGGTCTCACATAAGCGTACGTGTAAGGTCGGTCCGGGCCGCTTCATCCCACAATACCGCTGAAGCAAAATAAGTCTAGTAGTGGCAAGAAAGTTGACAACATCTACGCCCACAACAAATTGTGTTCTACTCGTGCAAAGAGAACTACGCATAGACCTGGCTGATGATGCCACTGTTGGGGAACGTTGCATAAAATAAAAAATTTCCTACGTTCACCAAGATCAATCTATGAGTTCATCCAGCAACGAGAGAGGGGAGTGCATCTACATACCCTTGTAGATCACGAGCGGAAGCATTCAAGAGAACGGGGTTGAGGGAGTCGTTCACGTCGTGATCCAAATCACCGGAGATCCTAGCACCGAATGGACGGCACCTCCGCATTCAACACATGTACGGTCAGCGTGATGTCTCCTCCTTCTTGATCCAGCAAGGGGGAAGGAGAGGTTGATGAAGATCCAGCAGCACGACGGCGTGGTGGTGGATGCAGCAGGGTTCCGGCAGAGCTTCGCCAAGCGTCTGCGGGAGGGAGAGGTGTAGCAAGGGGGAAGGGAGGCGCCAAGATGCAGGGTGCGGCTGCCCTCCCTCCCCCCTCTTTATATAGGGTCCCCAGGGGGCGCCGGCCCTAGGAGATGGGATCTCCTAGGGGGGCGGCGGCCAAGGGGGGAACTTGCCCCCCAAGGTAAGTGGAGGCGGCCCCTCCCCTAGGGTTCCCAACCCTAGGCGCAGGGGGGCCCAAGGGGGGGGGGGGCGCACCAGCCCACCAGGGGCTGGTTCCCCTCCCACTTCAGCCCATGGGGCCCTCCGGGATAGGTGGCCCCACCCGGTGGACCCTCGGGACCCTTCCGGTGGTCCCGGTACAATACCGATGACCCCCGAAAATCTCCCGATGGCCGAAACAACACTTCCTATATATAATTCTTCACCTCCGGACCATTCCGGAACTCCTCGTGACGTCCGGGATCTCATACGGGACTCTGAACAACTTTCGGTTTGCTACATACTAATATCTCTACAACCCTAGCGTCACCGAACCTTAAGTGTGTAGACCCTACGGGTTCGGGTGATATGCAGACATGACCGAGACGCCTCTCCGGTCAATAACCAACAGCGGGATCTGGATACCCATGTTGGCTCCCACATACTCCTCGATGATCTCATCGGATGAACCATGATGTTGAGGATTCAATCAACCCCGTATACAATTCCCTTTGTCAATCGGTACGTTACTTGCCCGAGACTCGATCGTCGGTATCCCAATACCTCGTTTAGTCTCGTTGCTGGCAAGTCACTTTACTCGTACTGTAATGCATGATCCCGTGACCAGACACTTGGTCACATTGAGCTCATTATGATGATGCATTACCGAGTGGGCCCAGAGATACCTCTCCGTCATACGGAGTGACAAATCCCAGTCTCGATTCGTGCCAACCCAACAGACACTTTCGGAGATACCCGTAGTGCACCTTTATAGCCACCCAGTTACGTTGTGACGTTTGGTACACCCAAAGCACTCCTACGGTATCCGGGAGTTGCACAACCTCATGGCTAAGGAAATGATACTTGACATTTGGAAAAGATCTAGCTAAACGAACTACATGATCTTTGAGCTATGCTTAGAATTGGGTCTTGTCCATCACATCATTCTCCTAATGATGTGATCCCGTTATCAATGACATCCAATGCCCATAGTCAGGAAACCATGACTATCTGTTGATCAACGAGCTAGTCTACTAGAGGCTCACTAGGGACTTTGTCGTGGTCTATGTATTCACACGTGTATTACGATTTCCGGATAACACAATTATAGCATGAATAATAGACAATTATCATGAACACAGAAATATAATAATAACCATTTATTATTGCCTCTAGGGCATATTTCCAACACACATATCATATTCACAGGCATTATGTGTAAAGTAAGCAGATGCAATTCAACAAAGTTAGAAGCAATACAAGCTAGACATCATACGCAACATGCAACCACATATAATAGTGCCAAGTTAGAGCAAGCACCTGCGATGGTGGAGTAGGGGAGATGTGCTCAACATCTACATAGCTACGTTGACTGTCTAGCCTTGCGTTGTCTTGCGTATCTTGTTGGGAGGATGGCAGAGTAGAATCTGTAGAGAACCTCCGTTTCAGTTGCTCGGAAGGACCACCATCATCTAATGCCTTGCCAATTTCCTTTAGCTTTATTGATTTTGCATTGTGAGGTCGTACCGACAAGAAAAAGGAATATCATTCGCTCTTCAGAACTCATTCATGCATGATACTGACGAACACTACTCTGATGAAAGGCAAAGTCATGATACGAGGATGGAATATGTACGAAAAAATGGACGGCTTGACATATTCACACCTATGATGTGGTAACTAAGCAGAAGGCACTTCAACAAATTAGAAACACTGCAAGACACCATATGGAAGGTGCAATCAATATCACTCTGCCAAGTTAAAACTGTCTCGTCATAGGTGACGTTCATCAAAGTAGAAGCAATACATGCTAGAAATCATATTCAAGATGCAAACCAATATCACACTGCCAACTTAAAGGTGTCCCATCATAAGTGATTGATGCATGATACACAAGAATAGTAGTTTCATGTAAGAACATGGTGTGATAGACAGATATAGTATGTACCAAAAACAGGAAAGCGTGTCATATTCACATGTATCATGTGTAAGCTAAGCAGATGCAGTTTACACTAATTAGGAGCAATACGAGCTAGACACCATATGCAACATGCAACCAGATATCACACTGCCAAGTCAGAGCAAGCACCTTGGATGGTGGAGTAGGGGAGCGGAGACTTGGACCATGTAATGCACTATCAGTACAAGGAGAATCGGTACAGATGCTCCGTTTACGTTGCTGCAGAGGACCACCATCATCGCCTTCCTTACTCTTTTCCTTCCTCTTTCTTGATTTTGCCTTGTCAAGTCAAACCCATAAGAAAAAGGAATAAAATTTTCTCTTTAGAACTTATTGATGCATGATACTGACGAACACTACTTCCATGTAAGGCAGCCGCATGATAGGAGGATGGAATATGTATGAAAAACAGGACGGCATGACATATTGACATGTATGATGTATAAAGTGTAAACTAAGCACAAGGTGCTTGAACTTGTTAGAATCGATGCAAGCTAGAAACCATATGAAAGATGAAACCAATATGACTCTGCCAAATTAAAAGGGTGCCCTAACAAATGTATTTGTCCAAATTAGAAGCAATACATGGCAACATGCTAGAAATAATATGCAATATGCAACGAATAAAGGTGACTCATCATAAATGATTGATGCATGATATAGAAGAGAGGTAGTTTCATGTAAGAACAAGGTTAACACAGAGATGTAGTGTGTACCAAAAATAGGAAGGCATGTCATATTCACAGGTATAGTGTGTAAACTAAGCAGATGCAATTTACCCTAATTAGAAGCATTACAAGCTAGACACCGTATGCAACATGCAACCACATATCACACTGCGAAGTTGGAGCAAGCACCTGTGATGGTGGTGTAGGGGAAGTGCTGTCTTCAGGTACAGAGCAACATTCAATATCTTCATTTAGGCTTGCTGTTTCTTGAGAATCATGTGGAGAGGATGAAATTGCATTCTTTATAAGAGTATTGCGTCTCATATTAACCCACGCGCGTGACTGTCTCATCATAAGCGATAGACGTATGATACACAAGAACAGTAGTTTGATGTAAGAACATGGTGTGATAGGCAGATGTAGTATGTACCAAAAACAGGAAGGCGTGTCATATTCACATGTATAATGTGTAAGCTAAGGAGATGCAATTTAACAAATTAGGAGCATTGATGAGGGATACACAAGAGAAGTAGTTTGATGTAAGAACATGGTTAATAGAAAGACGTAGTATGTACCAAAAACAAGAGGGCATGTCATATTCACAGGTATAATGTGTTAACTAAGCAGATGCAATTTACCCTAATTAGAAACATTACAAGGTAGACACCATATGCAACATGCAACCACATATCACACTGCCAAGTAAGAGCAAGCACCTGCGATGGTGGTGTGGGGGAATTGCGGTGATCAACTAGAGAGCTATGTTGACTATCTTCATTTAGCCTTGCTGTTTGTTGAGAATCATGTGGGGAGGATGACACTGCACTCTTTAAACGAGTAGGGCGTCTCACAGTAACCAACCCGGGTGACTGTCTCATCATAAGTGATTGACGAGGGATACAAAAGAGCATTAGTTTGATGTACGAACATGGTTAATAGACATATGTAGTATGTATCAAAAACAGGAAGGCATGTCATTATCAAAGGTATAATGTGTAAAGTAAGCAGATGCAATTTAACCAAATTGGAAGCAATACAAGCTAGACACCATATGCAACATGCAACCACATTTGACAGCGCAAAGTTAAAGCAAGCACCTGGGATGGTTGTGTGTGGCAATTGAGATCATCAACTGCAGAGCTACGTTTACTGTCTCCAACTACTGACACTGCGCCCATTAGAGCGCTGAAATGCTTACTGCTTATCTTCGAATTACACTGGAGCGACTTCTGTCTTTTCTTTTCTGCATTCATCAACACCGCGTCAGAGTCTGAAATACCCATGCATAAAAAAACAATAGTGTGAGTATGGGTAAAGTGTGTGGACAATTAGTATAGTGTAAAGGTAGCAGATAGCAGGTCGGTGAGAAATAAATGACGGGAGACATATGATAGCTCTACAACATGCATGGCACACTCAATTACTACAGGATTCTATGAAAATAACAGTCGACTGAAAGCAAATAGGCCAGTCCATTTTTTCTGCACCGTCCGATGTACAAACAACGGGCAGATCGCCATCATCTACCTCCAGCCAGTCAGTGTTGACGATCTTCCTCGAAACGCTAGCGACCATCAGCCCAGTATTCCTCCCCTGCCTGCGCCCTCCCGTCGACCTCACCGCACCGCCGTGCTTGGCACCGCCCCCGGCCATCCATTCAAGCCCCGCCGACCTCCAGATCGGGCGCAAGCAGCTCCTGCACCCCACACCCCTATGATAGACACTGATGCACCGCTTCCCCGGAGAACAGGCAGACTAGGTGCTCCGCGTGCCTAAGCGGGTGCTGCTTCTTTTAATTGCGGTTCGACTGACCCTGAATTGAAATCCAGGCGGGCTACTGACCTCTAGCAAAGGTGAAATAGTAAAAGGGAGGAAACCTTGTGCATTTAGTATCACGAAGAAGATGCAGTAAGAAGATCTCAACTAGTTTCTTTCGTGGGATGAATACGGTGTGAGCGGAGACGTAAGATTTGCACGAATAAGGGAAGATGAGTACCTCTTTCTGCTGGCAGTGTTGTGTCCTCCTTCTGTTTTTCCGACGATCTTGTTGTTCTCCGGAAACTAGAAGTTGTGGAGGACGGTGCAACCTTGGACGAACCCATGGCCAAGTTGTTGAGTGTGGTGCGGTGGCCGTCTGTCGGCGGCGGGGAAGCAGATCCGAGGCGGCGAACGACGGCGTAGTAGGAACAGCTCTAGTGCGGTGGATGGTTGCGACAGTGGAGCCGCAGTAGTGAGGCGTAGGACGACGTGGTCGGAGTGGTTCTGGTACGGCGCACATCGGCGTCGGCGTCGTGGAGGCAGCTCTGCCTCGGCTTCAGCTGCTAAGTCCTTGAGGGCGTTGCGGTTGCGGTTGCGTTGGATGATGACGTTGGGGTACCGGCTCCAGCGTGATGGAGGAGGGCGGTGGTGGATTGGCCGCTATGGGGTGGAGGACGGAGGAGGCTGGCGTTTCGCGGCTGGTGGAGAGGGCGTTTTCGCACCCACGGAGTATGAATGGGGAAATGGGGGGAGGCGGGGAACTAAGGGGGAACAATGTTTCGGTTTGAGACGCGCTTGTTTGAAATTTGGGGAAAGTTACAAACTTTGCCCCCATCTAAAATTTCAGACATATTGCGGGTTGGGGGTAGGACAGTCATGTCAGGTGTCCCAAATGTGGGTGGGATAGATTTCGGCCGAGCACATGGGTGTTTAGGCGCCCACGGCGTATGAATGCTTCTCGGAGGCAGTTGAGACTGACGTCTTGGTGAAGTTACAAACCTATCCCGGTTTAGACCTTTGGACATCGGGCCGATAGGCTACACGGGCCAGAGTTAGGACAATAATTTCCTACCACCAAAACATTAGTCTCGCGTGGTTTCGGGTGACCAGAGGTCTATTTGGCGTTTCATTCAATATTTGGGAGCAGAAGCATTAACGTTTTCGGTTCTCTCGAATTGAACTTTCAGGATTTTTCAAACTTCACAAATCTTTACTCTTGAAAATCCTAAAGCTACGATTATTTTGGAATGGAGGGGTACATTTTAATATACATTGTACACGAGTATATATTAAAAAATATGCAACTTACCTCAGTTCATGCATGGTTCCAGGTATAATCTCCTTGGTTGCAAAAAAAATAGATATGCGTATGAATATATATAGCATGTTCAAACTCACAACAAAGATTGATGCCCCCTTTTACATCTGATTTACAAATGCCATTATCTCGGGTTCAAATAGATGAATGCACTTCCTATGAATTCGAATCTTCGAAACCCCCTTTATGTTGAATTCGACATGTATTTTATTTTGTAGCTAGCAATTTGGAATGTATCCATGAAAATGACAAATGTATAAAGTGCTTCACACTAACAACATGGAGTGCACTAATTAATGTTTATATATGAATTGCAAAAGCATCCATTGCCTGTATTTCAAACCGCTCTCACTCTATGGATCGATAATATGAAATAAACACATGCACATGCTAGAATTCAATAGAGTATGGGTGTCTGATAGACCGATTTTCGTCCATACGCTATTTTGCAAAATTCATGATCTCATCCAAAAATAATAATGCCATTTATATTTTAATTTAATGCGTAGAACCGCCTTTTACACGTAGATGCACTATGCCTCGCCCCGTTCTCACAAACGCGTTATATATCTCTCTATCTAACGCATAAGTGCACACACTTTATATGCATCGGCATTTCTCTTTCACACATGCTCACAATCTCTCTCAGGGTGTCGGGGTGTCTCACGCACATGCTCTCTCTGTTTCTCTCTCTCTTTCTGACTACTATCTACCACTCTTTTCACTAATCTCAGTTGGAAAACACTATTTCTCTCACATGCATATATACACATGCATAGTCTCTACTAGCCCTCTATACACACATATATGTGCCTACGTGTCTCCCGCATGCACATTATCTTTAGGCCTCTCTCGCACACATTGCCCCCCCGACACACCTCTCTAATAGTAGTTGGCAGATATGATTTCATCATATCATTCGGTAGGATATCCCTGGCTGTTAGGCTGGATGGTAATACGAGGCAAAGTTTTACCCTAGTTCGGATCGGACCCTTGCAGTTGAAGAAAGAGCCTCTACTGGTACTGTATATTAGTGATAGGGGGTGTGTACAAAGTACACGTGAATACCAGAGATTATCCGTGTGTGTATACTATCGACGAACTAGGCCCCAAGGTTGTATAACATACTAAGGGCCTAGGGTTACAAATCATATATAGTGAGCTTATCACCAGTGGGGATAGAGTCCTCCGCGACTCTGGTAGCTTCGTGTTGTACGACGAGTCCTCCACATGGGTCTCCGTATAACACGTCTCGGTCGAACCTATATGTGGCGCAGGATGGAACCGACCCATGAGTCTTCATGTTGACCCACCACAACTAGAAATGATGTGCCCACCACACCACACACGTAATCGGCCACTAAGAAAATGAGAATATACAATAGTACAACGATATCTAGCTCCCGATACATATCCATATTTTGTTGATGACACTGACGGACTTTGCATTTGATGCGTGCTCCGTATTTTGTTGACGACACTTACGGTCATTGTATTTGAATCAAAAACACGATATGGTCACTGGACTTCAGAATAAGCTCATCACGGTCACCACATACATTTTGTCGTGCTAACCAACATGTGGTTGGATGGTTAGAGGACAGTGGTTTCTCGAGCCCACCAAGGTTAAAGTCCCGGTGCTCGCATTTATCTTGTGTTAATTTCAGTATTTTCCGGCGATGTACATTCAGTGGGAGGAGACGTTCCACTCGACTACGAGGCACCTATGGTGACTTCGTAAAATCTCAAGATCATATATGCTAGCCCACTCTCTCGAAGGTGCTCATAGGGGTAGGGTTCGCGTGTGTGCGCTTATAGCGGTGAGTGCTTGCGCGTATATATGAGCCCTTGCGTCTGTACCATGTTAAACAAATACATGTCATGATTATACTGTCACTGGCTCACCCGTACAACTCCATATTTTGTTGATGACACAATCAATTGACAGTCAAACGACACAACTAGTGTTGCACCATCGGGGCGCGTAACCGTGGGGCCCACCTGTCAGCCCGTATATGAAAGAAAGGAATGATAGTTTGAGTCTGTACCGTCTTAACAAAATAGGAGTACATTTTAGGGTGATCATACGATCACTGGCTCACCATACAGCTCCGTAATTTGTTGATAACACGATCAATTGACCAGTCAAACGGTCCACATTCAGCAGCGCACATTACCATAGGGCCCACCCGTCAGCGCGTATATGAACGACAGAAATGGTAATAAACTAGTGGTCGGTGGGTATTCGAAGTCGTGAGACCTCTGGTTGGCAGTCACCAGCGATTGGGGGGGGCATTCATTGGGCGGTGGGGTGGGGATCCCC
>NC_057795.1:181312277-181324641 GCF_018294505.1 Triticum aestivum
TGATAAACTGGAGGCCCTTGATTTCATATCCAATGGCTGGAAAATCTAATGACCAGATATGAAAAAGTCAGTCGACTGACGTGTAGCCTCACCCCGCACGTACACATGCACGCACGCAAGACACGCACGCATGTAGGCGTGCAACACTGACACGTACACATAACGTACACACGCACGCATGCTGGCGTGCAACACTGACACGTACACATGCACTCACAAACACACGCACGTACGCACCCATGCATGCAACACTGAAACGCATCCTTGCACGCACGCAACACTCGCACGCCTGCATGCACACAACACATGACACAAGACACACGCTCAACCTATACGTGCATGCACCCTTTGTTAAGGACATGGATTGTTACGGGTATTAATCAATCTTATCTGTGATAAGCAGAACATTGATGTTTGCATTGGTCTTTATGAATCACAATGTATCGAACGGGCTATCAACATAGTAGGCTTAACTACATGAAAAAGATGACGTCACACTCAATAAACAATCATCAATTTATGAAATGCCCGCTTCTGACCGCCCTGGCCCACCAAAGGTTCCTCTGCTGTGCGCTGCCTATGTTAGGTCACTGACATGCAGGCCATGCACCCAAAGAGCCCACACGTCAGTGGAAGAACGGCGCGGTGTCCTAGGTGAGAGTCGAGGGCGCCACTCGCGGCACGCCCGGCTGAACACGCCTCCGTGCCGCATTCAAACGCCTCCATGAAATCCGCCCATGTGGAAGCCGAGAAACCCACTCTGGACACACGTCCGTTCATGACCGGGCCGGCATTAAACGCAACGCCGGCCGAGCTCCTCCCATTCGCCGTCTATTTAATCTCCTATTTAAACGAGGCCAAACATCGGCCAAGAATCGCACACCTGTGCCGCTCCCCTATCTCCTCCACCATTCTGTCCACTCTTACAATGTCTTACGAAGAGTAGTTATTCCGCATCCAAGCCGGCTGGGTAGCCCGCCGGATACGAGCTATGCAGCTCGCTGATCCACCTCCCTCCCCTCGCCCGACGGAGCCAGTTGCCGCCCCAAGCCGGCGCGCGGTTCAGCAACTCGCCGCTCCAGGCCAGCTCGACGAGGAGCAGCGCACGGGCGTCGTTGCTGCCGTCCAAGCCGCCGCCTCGTACTGCGTCTCCCGTTTCTGTGGCCGAGACTCCCATGCCGGCGGCCGCGCCATGCAAGCAGCGACAGAAGCTGGGTGCGCGGAGAGCGACGATTCGGTGGCCAGCGCCTCCGCGTCCGCCGCCATCATCGAGGAGAAGTAGAACACGGGAGGCCGCCGCCGCTTGGGTCCCATGAAGGCCACCGCGGAGGCAACGCCGGTGTACACAGCAGGTGTCTTGACGGATCCTTTTGTTGCGAGGACCTTCGTCGACCCCGCATGGGCTCCACGGAAGAGGTCAATGTTAGGATGAACTCGAGCCGGTGCCGGCCATGGCAAAGTAGTGGACGGTGAGGAACTCGAACCGGTGCCGGCCACCATCATCTTCGGCACCAGCCAATGATATCAGTTGGGCAGTGGGGAAGTGAGCCGTCCTTTGCGCTGAAGCATATACCTCCGGGGCTCCCGGTAGTCCGGTGATCGTGCTGCCAGACATGAGGAACACAAATCGATTGGCGGGCGACCATTTAGGCCAGGTATTATATACCTGTGCTATCCAGAACTAGCACCGCGTAGTTCATTTGAATGTAATGAAATCCGTCATGTTTGTGTGAAAATCCGGAATTTTATATGATTTCCGTCATTGTTTATATGAAATATCAGTTTGTCTACGTGTTTGCGTGAATTTCGTCCGGTTGGTTGAGTTGCTGTCATAATGTGTGTGGCTACGGTTGGATGGCGTAATTTGCGGGTCGCCGGTCGGTCTGTGGGCGGCTCGGGCGGCGTTGTGGGACTTTTGATGAACTAACGTTAGGCAATCTTGGCAAAAATGTGTGGCAAAGTGTGGCAATGCTAGGCCTAGAACCAAACAACCCCAAAAAAACACAGCTCATGCGAGCTCATCTCCAACGTGCGCGCTAGAGGATGCATGACAACATGAGCACCCGAGCCGTTCCTCGTTCATTGGTGGCAAAGGCACCGGTGGACAAAAGGGTCGCCAATATTTTGGCTACCCCGGGTAAGATCCAAACAGCCCCTCCCAACAGATTCAAATCCCTCGTTCGCCGTGGAATTTTGCCATGTGTTGTTTTCATGGACTAGCAAGATGCCCGTGCATTGCACGGAACATCAAGATGCATTTTTTTACAAACTCCCGCATGCATGCCAGGGATAATTAATGTCCTCCTTTGCTAGTACCACGAGGCAAACACCATTAATATTACATTGCATCGTTTAGTGTTAGTGGCCTTGTATATCTGCAAATTGTAATTTTGATAGTGGCCTCTTGTATATAAAAATGGAGGGAGAAATATGAGAGATAAGGTGAGGAGGAGTGGGGCGTGGTGCCGTGGTGGTGACTGGTGGTCGGACTGGGCGGAGGCATGGGGATGGACGGCGCATTATGTCTAGGTTTGTATCTCTCTCACACACACCCACGTAGGTGGGGGACGTGCACGAAGAGAAGAGGTGCGCGCACGGCGCACGTACTCCCGTCTCTTTCCCAACCACACCCGTGCGGGCACACAGTGGAGTTCATTTCTGTACGAAAAAGGCAGCTCACGTGGTAATTTGGCACGTGTACTGGTTGTCCACTTGGTGGAGGAAGGATCGTCTACCACGGGTGAACAAACAAATTGCGACTTGACGCGTTATGTTAAATTAAAAAAAGAGGCAAACCATGTGGGGCCTACCTTAGAGGCAAGGCTCTATACACTGGAGTACTTTTGATGTGTCCCGTCAACTCACAGAACGAGGAGAAACTTGCTTAGTACGCCGTCTCCCCCGCCCACGGGCGCGGTGGCTTGCAGGATGAGGTGAAGCTTACTACTACTATACACCTTTACGCCCGCTCCCTCACCCACGCGCATGGTGGCTCGTAGCACGAGGAGAAAATTTTACTAGTCCCTCCGTTTACTCCTCGTCCCTACTACGTACTTTGGTTAGTACTCCCTCTATTTACTTATACAAGGCCACTATAAAAAAATACATTTTGCATCTATACAAGGCCACAAATAGTAATCGAGACAAAAGTTACTACTCCCTCCTTTCCAGTTTATGGCTCAATTTCAAAATCTCTCCAACCAAGGTAGATGGTGAGTGGTCGAATTAATTTCGTTGTTTGCACAGTACACTCGTTTTTCTCAAGAAGTTATGTTTACCGAGGCATTAATTAGAACGAATGCATGAATGACCACTAAATTTCCATGAACTTGTACATGCATTGGTTAGTTTCCTCTTGACACTGCTTGCGTCGGGTGATCTAACGCACCTCGAAATCCAACATGTAATGGTACTACTACTAGTATAGTAGAATTGAGACTTATCAAACGGAAAAATGAATGTTTTTTATATGAGCCCTATAAACCCTAGTGGGTACGTACTCCGTAAAAACAGATTTTTCCAAAACTAAGTCGCTCCCTTTCATGAATTCTGTAGTATACTCTTCCGTTGATGCTCCCTTTCATGAATTTTGTACTTCCTGTCGCCGACATGTGGGACATATAGCAACCGGGTCGACGTGTCAAGCACCAAATAACAGTGCAGAACAACAGGGGGACGCACCCCACTCGTACCGGCCCAATAGTAGTAATGAGCAATGAGACATCAAATCACAATACCACACCTTCCCAGACGGACGAAGCAACCATTATTTCACACTTTGGTTCAACATCATCTCAAACCACATACTAGTATTGCTTCTGCCTCAAGAGGGACACGCGCATCGCCTTGGTACATCATGACACGTGGGACCGCATGACAGGCCATGCTCCCCCGCTGATCGCTCGGTAAGTCACCTCATTTTTACTACTCTACTTCCTCCGGATCGGTTTACTACATGGCATGCACGTCGTTCTAGGTTGAGAATTTAACTAGCTACATATATATATATATATATATATATGTAATGAATAGTACGCTAGCCTTTTAAAAAATGTATACTTTTGTACAGTAATACTCCACTATTGATGGATTGCGCCATGGAGCAAAAATTGAAATTTTAAAAAAGGTGGTACATATAGAGAGCGGGCGTCGCCAAATTATGCATATAGTACTATTAAAAAAGCTAGTACGTGCTTAATTGGGGTGCTAAATTCTATTAAAGAAATACTAGTACTAGTATGTACATACTAAAGAGTTAAAGTAACGAGAAGAAACATAACATAGTTCTGCTGGGGGCTCAGCACAACACACCCCTCAAATTAAACTAAGCACACCTGAAATTAAACTATGCAACTAATCTAGTAGACACTGCATTAGAAGTTTAGAACCACCATGAGCAACGACACTGCCACCTTACTCGGAGTCCTCGTCCACGTCCTCGACTTCGTCCTTGTCCCTCTTCCTCTTGGCCGATACTTCTTTGCTTGAACCGCCAACTTAGTTGTTGCTCTTCATCCAACCCTTGTAGATATTGAAACAAAGGTAGCCATCCATTGCAACATACTGGATGTGGTCTATATCTAGTACATTCCGCTGCCATGCATGACGATGAAACGTGTAATGAGGTTTCTCCAGTTTACCGTACGAAGGATGAACCATGGCTCCTGCCAGGATCAGCATTGAAGGCTAACGAGAGGGCACCAGCCGATTCTTCTGGAGGTCGAAGGGGTTGCCTACAATGATGCCTATCTGACGCAGGACTTCTTATCGTTCTTAAAGTCTACAGTAACGAATTTGACTGTTTTGTCCTCGAGGAAGTTCTTAAAATCCTAGCACTCAACATCGGCATGGCATATGTGGTAGACCAAGCAAACGTTATGTACGCAAACCTAGATCACGGTGGGCTTCTTCCTCTCTTCGTCCTTTAGATCCTTCTCTCGTCCCATGACTGTGGTGTACTCAACATCTAGCCCAGCGACCCACTCATCATGTGAGTTTTCGAACATGCGTCTGAAGCGAGAAAGGCATCCTTTCACCGTCATGGAAGTACGGGTGTAGATGATGTCGAACTCATCGCCGGTGATGGTTCTAACCTTGTAGTAACCGCCGATCGGGGAGATTTGGGACGCCATGGATTTGGGAGGAGGGTTAGGATTAGTGGAACTGCCGTAATGTGAATGCACGGGACGACTAGGAGCGAACCGCCGTAGTATTAAAGGATGTGCGGGGACGAGTAGGAGCGAACTGCCAGCGTGCGGACGGCAGGGTAGTGGCTTTCCATTCTCCCATGATACGGGCTTCCGAGAGCCCTTGAATCTGAGATCGAACGGTTGCATGGCGTGATTCTAGACCTATGGGTGAATATCCTATCCTGGAGGGTTATTCTGCAAATTTTCAGCAACTTAGCATGCGACCATTTGATCTCAGATCCAAGGGCTGCCAGCAGCCCGTATCATGGTCGCGCCTACCACGGACGTCGCGTCGCTCGCGCGGTCGTGCCCTTGGAGATTTAACACGGTGCGTTAGGCTATCGGATGTTGGCATGTCATACATATTCATCACTTAGTCACTCATACTACAACAAGGTTGGCTATAAGGTTGGCTATAAGTGTATTTTTTTACTCCTCTCTATCTCTTTCTTCGTACTCCCTCCCTCCCATAATATAAGAACGTTTTTGACACTAGCTAGTGTAGTGCCAAAAACGTTCTTATATAATGGGACACAGGGAGTACTAGTATTTATTGCATTTGCCAAGGAGTGACCTCTTCCAATGAAATGTTGTTGCTAAGTTTTCTTCATTTAATTAGCTATAGACTCAAAATTGTCTTTTCACCTAGGTACACGCGCTTAGCACCGTTTCTTCCTTGGGTCACCAAACTAGTCTCTCTCTTCTTGATTAACTTACCACATCAGACTTTATGCCTTTGTGGCAAGCTTAAGCACCTGTAGGAGCAAGTAAGTACAATAGTGCGCTTTACATGGCATTTTTGCATATGTGGAGGAAAGAGAGGCAAGGAAAAAGTGGAGAAGTGGGCTCTCATGCAAGAGCCAACCTCTACTACTACATGGTGGAGCATTGGGAGAGGCATCTATATGGAGGTGGTCAGGAATCGGGAGACTCACGCCGGTCGTAGCGCCGCAGTTAAAATGATAATGGCAAGTCAAATCACGGGGCCCCACCTGTCTAGTAGTAACTCGCTGTCAAATCACACAGCCCTACGTTTGCAGCAGCCTACTCCCTCGTCTTCTCGCGTCTCTGTCGAACCAACTAGGCGGAACTGCCCCGCCTACCGCGTAGGAAAAGCCCCGCCCTCGACTTTTAAATACAACTACTCCCTCCGTCTAGGTGAGTACTAAGGCGCGGTGCATTAACTTCTACCTCGTTTCTTGTTTGTTCACATATCAACCAATAAGAATCCAATGATATACTTTTTGTTACATAGTAACTCATATTTAGTTAGTCAAATGGATGACCTAGAACTACGTGCATGCCCTATAAACCGAGACGCCTACAAATAAAAACCAAGACGGAGAGGGTAGTTCAGCACGTATCTTTTTAGATCAATATAGTCGGGATTCACCAAGGAGCAAAACCAAGTGGTAGGTTGCTCCTGTCGTGTTGGCGTAGCAACTCAAGCAGGGTCAGTCCGCACACGAAATGGCGACACACTTAACATGACCCCTTTGGCAGACATGTGGCTCATCCACAGTCTTGTTCCATGTGCGATGCACCAAATTACATTTCGGAGCAGCGATTGGAATTGGAGGCACCCAGTCGTAGCGCCGCAGTAGTAGAAAATGAGCGATGAGGGGTCAAATCACAAAGCCCCCCTTTCCCACATTAAGTTGGACGGACAAAGCAACCATCATTTCAGTCTAGCGCGCAAGAGCATAGAGAAAAGAGAAAACAATGATGCGTGCGGCAGCTACCTAGGGCACCTTAGGGTAGGGGTCTCCACTACAGATCCTTCTTTTGAAAGCGCCTCCACTACAAATTGGCTTCTCCCTTGTCCTCTTAAAGAAAACCGATGATGAGTGTGGTGGTAGGGTTTGTAGGAGTACTACGGCGTGCGGGACCACATTGTAGTAAACGGGTTCAAGTCGACGCCTTAAATATGTGTGGGCCGCTTGGTTTTACGGGAACAAGGCAGCATTTTGGGTTCGGGGACCAGTGGAGATATAGCACGTACAAAAAATTGTGGACGTAGGTTCTACCGAAAGGCAATGATGCATGGGCCCTGCATTTTGATATACCCGGGGCCGCGTGAAATTTGCTACTCTACTCAAAACTAGTAAGGTACACATGTATTGAACGCATGAGATTTTGAAACCAAATTATGAATAAATACACACTATAGCATGTAAAGCTTTGAGTCATATATGCATGATGTAGATGTTCGTTTAGTTCTTATAGTTCATCTCATTCAAAATCAATTAGTTTTATAAAAATGTTAAGATTCATGGGGTTGTGCATTGTAAATCATAAAGTAAAAAACAAATAATGGCAATTCACTTAGAAAAAAAATAATCAATTATGATACAGAAGATTCGAGAACAAAGGAGAAGTGCTTGTGTTTTGAGGTTTGTGCATTATGCTTAAGTTCAACCATGGAGTCTTCTAAATTGTACATGTGGCAGATCTGGTGGAATGTTGATGATATCCAACGGCCAGTAGTGCTCGGATTTGCCCATCTCTGCACTGTCGGGTTAGCTTCATCCAGCGACCATCTTTCAAAGTTATTGGCACACTATATAGTTCTTGTGCCATAGTTGCATGTTTTGGAAAAAAGCTACTAGTGGGTTGTACTATCTATTTAGGAATAGAAGATGTATACATGGAAGTTGTAGGGAAAGAGATGACATGGAGGATCTCAATTCCTAGGAGTAGGGATTGGAAAAGAGATGTCGTTTGGTTCTCATCATAGGAACTTTTCTATTGAATCTAGAGATGACATGTATCTCAATTCCTATGAGGAGGGATTAGTAAAGAGATGTAATTTGGTTCATATCATAGGAACTTTTCTATTGAATATACGCTAATGTTTATTTTCCTTTGAAATTAAGGGAGTATAGGAATCCATTCATATGAACCAAGTGGCTCTAAAGCTATAGAAATGATATCATGTTTATTTCCTTTGAAATGTAGAGTATATGAATCTATTCCTATGAACCAATTGGCTCTAAAGGAAAATAATCATATAAAAATCATATCATATAGAGTTCCTCGACACTAAAGGATGGTTGAAATTGTTGCGGGTGATATGATGGTCTTTATTTGTATACTCCTCACCCATCTTTATAGTTACCTCTCGAAGATGAATGAAATGATATATACAGGGTATTCTACATGTGCAATTTGGTACACAAAAACTCGGTAAAAGTTTGCGAGGTTCTAATTTTAAATAAAGCTATATGCACCGCATTTCGGAATAGAGGGAGCATACAGCAGTTGCTAACACTCACGTGGAAGATTTATGTGTAGGAGGAGTGGCTGTTCTGTTAAATGACATGGCAAAACTGACACTGTCGGATGCCGATCTAACGGTTCTTACGGCATTCGTCAAGAAAAGGCTTGTGGCGAACGTTTGTTGGGTAATGATTTACGGACACATGCATTGCATTGATACGTGCCCCCCTCTCTCAATCACACGCACCCTCACGAGTCACAACTCTCCCGAGTCCTCTCGCAGACTCGCACGTGGCACCCATCGTCTATCTGCAGGTAGACGTCACGCACATATGTGCTCTTCACACCCTACGCTCAGAACTTCTAAAAACAAAAGACGGCACGCACATTTTATTTTAGCTCACACGTCAGACACTTATATTATTACTCTTGCGGTGAATGTTCTTTGGGCATAGTATATATTGCACTCTCACGAAGAGAAGCGATGCACGCACGCACTAGTTCTCTCACACCCACTCGCGGGTACACGTAGGAGCGCATTTTTTTGAAGCCGGTACAACAAAATCACTCCACTATATATAAAAGCAGGAGCCTTAGCGCTTGCTTTACTAGGGTTCCTCTCGTTCACTCTCTCATGCTCTCCAGATCTAAGCAAGACATAGGTGGCCACACTCTCTCTCTCAGCTCACGGCTGGTCACAAATCCTGCCGGACAACCTCGACCGGGGCAGGGGGCGTAGGTGCAGCATTCACGCTATCATCGGCGGCGAGGGAGGAGACCAACGGCTGCCCGCGTGTCCCGATCGGTGGCTGTGCCGTTCTCTCCGAGAGAGCGCCGGCTCGAGAGGGCCTCCGACCCCTTCTTCCTCCCTACTGTATTATGGCCAAGATGCGGCCTCCCGACGCCGTCTTTGCCACATGCCGACGACCCTCAGGTATATATTCCTTCGAAACCTGCCTTGCTCTACTGCCCCAGCTCTTCCCCTTTCGTGTGGATCCTTTTCTACTTCCGTCCGCTGTTCCAAAGCCACCTAGACTTCTACTATTATTAGAAGTAAAGCTAGTTCATACAGTCAACTCAAAGCGTTGGTTCAAACAGGGAAGAAAGTGGGAAAGCTGTAGCATGAATCTAGGACTTGGTTCTAAGAGGAAACGGGGGAATGTAGTAATATCTGTCACTGTTTAAATAACCGTATTTCATATTTGCGCAAGCAGGGATGTCTATCTCCATATCGTTTCGGGATGTCTGTCTCTGTATCGTTTCTACCCGCGCAATCAAAAGCACACACCTCAGTTTTAGTACAACTGCGCAAAATGAGATGGCTATCCCTCGTTGTCGTCGTCTAACCTCCCATCTTCAATGTATCCCTACATTGGTAGTAACTAAGGTAGAATGACCAACACAATCTAAAAGAAGCTGATTCCTACGTTTTACTTCCTGATTGCAGTGCAGGGACGAGCGAAAACAACTGCATCCTAGTCCGGAATGCACTTTCTACCAGTTCATGCATGGACCGAGGACTAGCTGGCACGGCTACACCGCGGTTTTTTGGACAGGTGCGCGGACAAGAGGCATTGTGGTCTGCTTATTTCTGCAAATAGCGGTGCTTAAATTTAGTGGAATGCACAAGAATTTCACCTGGTCAGTACACTGCATGGTTTAGTTCAGCATTCCAGCTGAGACCACAATTATAATTGGTTATTCTGGAATGAGAGAACCTAACCCTGGATGGTGGCAACAAGAAAAAACCAGAGTGAACTCCAGGAAATTTAAGCCTGCCGGGAGGCCCTTTGCTCAGAGAAGCCTTGCTTGTTTTTCCTGATTTGTAAACCTTCTCACAACTTTGTCTTTTGCTATGAACTAGTATATGTTTGTTATGTTCTATGAATCATTGAGATGTATAAAACTGCTTAACTTATGCTTTTCAAGATATTTATGAAGACGAGTTTAATGTGAGTGTTCCACATGAGCGCTGGACTAGCGTTGAACGTTTGGAATTTATTACATTGTGGCCTCAATTAACTGCATGAACCACTGTAACAAGATACATAGTTGCTTATATGTCAGACAGCAGATTGTTGATTGTTAGCTGGTCGATAGCCTAGTGTTGAAGCGAGCTGAGCCAATGTGTCGTGTTTTGCACAACTACTTACAAGTGGGGTAGCACCAATAGTGTTTACAAGTACTTATGTATACGTCAGCACACGGTTCTCGAACGAGTTCTCTATTTCATCAAAACACACACTGCTCGTATGATAAACCGTGACAACTTATGTCTTACCATGCCATATTCATGAAAAAACTAGTGAGGACGCATCTGTTTCGGCAATAATTACGATGATTCTCACATGATTCACGGGCACACAAAAGTAGCAGCAGTTCCCATAGACGGATTCAAACAGAGTACTAGCCCCAGAGGGGTCGATAACAGGCAAGGTTCGGATAATTAGACACAATCCAAAGTACTATTAAACACTAGCTGGGGCAACTATTTCATTCCTCGATCTAATTTGGGCTGGACACAAGACGGACCTTGCCATGAACATCATCGAGGACGTCCCGCAGCAGCTCAATCCCGTGAACCTTCATGAAGACAACCTTGTGGCCTTGCCACTGATAAACTTGTTTGTGGAGGCATGCCACGTCATCTTCCTGCGTAAGCTTGACAAGAACAGTATGCCTCACAAACGAAGGGGTAGCTTTGAACTTCTGGTGCTTCAGTACACCCTGGACAACACGCCTGACAATAGTGAGGCTGGAATACACCTCTTCATTGGTATAACCGCAAATGGCTTCCAGGATCCAACAGCCTAAGAACTCTGTTTTCCCAGTGCGTATATTCAGGTCGTCCGCCTCATAGCGAGTGATATGCACAACCACACAATCCTTGTCTACATCAGGGCTCTAATTGAAACAGAAACAAATTCTGAATTACTTTTCAGTATAAGAAACACAAGTTATTTAAACCACTATGTATAGCATGGCATCGAAGCTAATAAAATTATGCATTATTAATCACCACATACTTCCTTTTCTAAAAAAATCACCACATACTTAGATGAAAAACCACAATCGAGATCGGCAAAGAAGGAAATCACCTTGGGCAGCTCAGCGTGGGGGGACACATCCTCGAAGGGGGGAAACTGCTCCTGCAGTGCCACGGGGGCTGTAACCTCGAACGGGGCGTTGACCATCTCAGTAGTGGCCGTGAGCGTAATTGGGGTCGGCTCGGTGGTTGCCTCCATCTTCTTGGAGCTCTCTGTCTCGTGGGGATCAGCCTCCCGCGTCTGCTCCAACATCGGCAGATCTTTGCCTGGTTCTCCTTGGTCCATCATGAAACTGACGAATACTAGGAGACCACTGAAAGGAAAACACAATCGCAATGACAATGAAACAAAAAAGAGAGTGAGGATCGGTTACTGCTTTGCAAAAGTTTTTTTTTTGAACGAAAATATACCAACATCACGGATCCGCTTACCTTCCCTTCGTTGGGAGAGAAGAACAGTGGCAGATGCGAGTGTTGCCTTTCTTGAAGACGGTGAGGGAGAAGGGGATTCAGCGAAGAGTGAAATGATGGTTGCTTCATCCTTCAAACTTAGGCTGCGGGGAGGTGGGTTTTGTGATACGACGGCTCGTTACTGCCGCGCTACGACCGGGGTGACTCTCCGCCTGCATACTGCCTTCTAATTTGGTGGATGGCATTTGGGCCCGCGCGCTGCATGGCCTGCATATCGGTGAACAAAAGTATAACGACATTCAGTAGAGGGAGACGTTTCAATGACCTAGGAGGAGCCAGAAGCGGTAGAGTGTCTCCACTGTACTAGTAGTAATTGTTTTTCTGGGTAGCTGTAGAGTGTCTCCACTGTACTAGTAGTAATTGTTTCTCTGGGCCCAAGACAAAACAGCCAATCCACACTAGTAAATAGTAAAATCAATTCAAAAGGCGCTACCCACAC